>NC_090828.1:94966162-95193999 GCF_028021215.1 Eschrichtius robustus
ATGGGAAGCGAGACTTCTTTGTAGCGCTGATTTGCCTTTCCAGGTTGCTTGGTTGGCCAAAAAGGGCGTATGCGTTTTTTCCTGAATATATTCAGGAAAAAACGCATACGCCCTTTTTGGCCAAGGGCATCATTGTCGAGGTTTTGCCGCTTTTCCTGTGCTTTAAAGGCGATTCGAATCTACCTCCTGAAATCTGTTTCCTGCAATTCTGCCTTGCTTTCACATCCTCTTCGTTGCCTTCCCTCAATATTTTTGTGGGCGAGAGTTATCATTTCTAACTCTGCAGGTTTGTGATTTGCAGTGCCCCTGAGCTCCATTTTTCAACTCGCTTTTTTGGGAGCTGGCCGCAAAAGCGTAGGATTGCTTCAGGACCTATTCTGGTTCCGGGCGGCAGGCTGAGCCTGTGGTTAATTCTTCTTCCTGATGGGAAAATAGAGTGACCTGTGCCTTTCCCAACACCTAGAGCTAGTCGCTCATTGGTTCCCCCTCTTGCCGTTCATCCTCAGGACAAATTGCAACCTGTACGGAACAGGAGGTTAAAGTGCTGATTCTCCAAGGAGGGAGATTGCTAGTAAAGCGGCTGGAATGGCGACGCCGAGCACAAGGAGATGAGAAATAAGGTGCGTTTTAGAAACCTTTCCCGATCACACGGTGTACCATCTTCTGGGTTTCTCATGCATGTTTTCGATGTAGGAAGATGCCCTTGAACCTGGAGATTTGGGACCCATCAGACGGGTACCACGCAATATTACTTTAAAGGTTCTGTGTTTGCTCACCCAACCTCACCAAACCTCTCAGCCCCAAGAGTGTCCACCCTTATGTCTCAATCAGCTGTGGGTCTAGATATGGTCAATCCAGGTGGCATCACAGCCCCTGAACGAATTTTGTAAGAATTTCTCTCTCTTTCACTGTCTTTGTTTCACGGGTTTTTAAAAGTAATTCATTTTCCTAATGGCGTTTAGCTGCTTTTCACTGCTGTGTTTATGCCGCTTTACACCCACTTGACTCACTTACAGAGAGATATCAATACATAGGTTTGAAGATTCTTACTAGTCAGATCTATTCTTGGGCGGTGAATAGGGGGTATTGAGTCCAGTTCACTGAGCAAGGAGTAGGTCTTGTCTATTACATATTGGGTTTATGGAACGGTATCTGAGCTAATTTGAAACCCTTGTTTTATGCATCACCCCACCTCGCCTTTCCCGTTAGGCAGCCATAGTGTGTTTTCTAAATGTGTGACTCTGTTCTGTTTTGTAATTCAGTTCAAGTGTAGCGGTTTTTACTTTCCCTCTATAAGTGATATCTTATGATTAGTGTCTTTTTCTGTGTGACTTCCTTCACTTAGAACCGTCTTACCTGAATCCACTCATTATGCTGCTACTAGCCTTATGACGTTGATTTCATGGCTGAGTGATATTCCATTGTACCTAAGGACCACAACTTCTTTATCCATTTTTCTCTTTCCTGGGATATTTAAGGTGGAATGAAGTGGAGGTTCTTGTCAACAGAGCAACCCTAAACTTTGGAGTGCCTGTGCCTTGCTGATTTTTAGTTTTCCCAAATTAGACGCCCATGAGTGGAAGTGCCCTATGCTGTCTAAGCCGAGTTTTTTAGATGTTTCAGGACACACCGTACACTTCTCCAGAGTGGCGGTTGGCAATTTACATCCCGCCCATCAGCGTAGCAAGGCTCCCATTTCTCCATGGCCTCTCCTGCATTTCTGGTTTTGACACTTTATTCAGCATGGCCCTTTTGACCGATGGGAAGCGAGACTTCTTTGTAGCACTAATTTGCCTTTCCAGGTTCCTTGGTTGGCCAAAAAGGGCTTATGTGTTTTTTCCTGAGTATATTCAGGAAAAAACGCATACGCCCTTTTTGGCCAAGGGCATCATTGTCGAGGACTTGCCGCTTTTCCTGTGCTTTAAAGGCGATTAAAATCTACCTCCTGAAATCTGTTTCCTGCAATTCTGCCTTGCTTTCACATCCTCTTCGTTGCCTTCCCTCAATATTTTTGTGGGCGAGAGTTATCATTTATAACTCTGCAGGTTTGTGATTTGCAGTGCCCCTGAGCTCCATTTTTCAACTCGCTTTTTTGGGAGCTGGCCGCAAAAGCGTAGGATTGCTTCAGGCCCTATTCTGGTTCCGGGCGGCAGGCTGAGCCTGTGGTTAATTCTTCTTCCTGATGGGAAAATAGAGTGACCTGTGCCTTTCCCAACACCTAGAGCTAGTCGCTCATTGGTTCCCCCTCTTCCCGTTCATCCTCAGGACAAATTGCAACCTGTACGGAACAGGAGGTTAAACGTGCTGATTCTCCAAGGAGGGAGATTGCTAGTAAAGCGGCTGGAATGGCGAACCCGAGCACAAGGAGATGAGAAATGAGGTGCGTTTTAGAAACCTTTCCCGATCACACGGTGTACCATCTTCTGGGTTTCTCATGCATGTTTTCGATGTAGGAAGATGCCCTTGAACCTGGAGATTTGGGACCCATCAGACGGGTACCACGCAGTATTACTTTAAAGGGTCTGCGTTTGCTCACCCAACCTCACCAAACCTCTCAGCCCCAAGAGTGTCCACCCTTATGTCTCAATCAGCTGTGGGTCTAGATATGGTCAATCCAGGTGGCATCACAGCCCCTGAACGAATTTTGTAAGAATTTCTCTCTCTTTCACTGTCTTTGTTTCACGGGTTTTTAAAAGTAATTCATTTTCCTAATGGGGTTTAGCTGCTTTTCACTGCTGTGTTTATGCCGCTTTACTCCCACTTGACTCACTTACAGAGAGAAATCAATACATAGGTTTGAAGATTCTTACTAGTCAGATCTATTCTTGGGCGGTGAATAGGGGGTGTTGAGTCCAGTTCACTGAGCAAGGAGTAGGTCTTGTCTATTACATATTGGGTTTATGGAACGGTATCTGAGCTAATTTGAAACCCTTGTTTTAGGCATCACCCCACCTCACCTTTCCCGTTAGGCAGCCATAGTGTGTTTTCTAAATGTGTGACTCTGTTCTGTTTTGTAATTCAGTTCAAGTGTAGCGGTTTTTACTTTCCCTTTATAAGTGATATCTTATGATTAGTGTCTTTTTCTGTGTGACTTATTTCACTTAGAACCGTCGTACCTGAATCCACTCATCATGCTGCTACTAGCCTTATGACGTTGATTTCATGGCTGAGTGATATTCCATTGTACCTAAGGACCACAACTTCTTTATCCATTTTTCTCTTTCCTGGGATATTTAAGGTGGAATGAAGTGGAGGTTCTTGTCAACAGAGCAACCCTAAACTTTGGAGTGCCTGTGCCTTGCTGATTTTTAGTTTTCCCAAATTAGACGCCCATGAGTGGAAGTGCCCTATGCTCTCTAAGACGAGTTTTTTAGATGTTTCAGGACACACCGTACACTTCTCCAGAGTGGCTGTTGGCAATTTACATCCCGCCCATCAGCGTAGCAAGGCTCCCATTTCTCCATGGCCTCTCCTGCATTTCTGGTTTTGACACTTTATTCAGCATGGCCCTTTTGACCGATGGGAAGCGAGACTTCTTTGTAGCGCTGATTTGCCTTTCCAGTTTGCTTGGTTGGCCAAAAAGGGCGTATGCGTTTTTTCCTGAATATATTCAGGAAAAAACGCATACGCCCTTTTTGGCCAAGGGCATCATTGTCGAGGTTTTGCCGCTTTTCCTGTGCTTTAAAGGCGATTAAAATCTACCTCCTGAAATCTGTTTCCTGCAATTCTGCCTTGCTTTCAAATCCTCTTCGTTGCCTTCCCTCAATATTTTTGTGGGCGAGAGTTATCATTTCTAACTCTGCAGGTTTGTGATTTGCAGTGCCCCTGAGCTCCATTTTTCAACTCGCTTTTTTGGGAGCTGGCCGCAAAAGCGTAGTATTGCTTCAGGCCCTATTCTGGTTCCGGACGGCAGGCTGAGCCTGTGGTTAATTCTTCTTCCTGATGGGAAAATAGAGTGACCTGTGCCTTTCCCAACACCTAGAGCTAGTCGCTCATTGGTTCCCCCTCTTCCCGTTCATCCTCAGGACAAATTGCAACCTGTACGGAACAGGAGGTTAAACGTGCTGATTCTCCAAGGAGGGAGATTGCTAGTAAAGCGGCTGGAATGGCGAACCCGAGCAAAAGGAGATGAGAAATGAGGTGCGTTTTAGAAACCTTTCCCGATCACACGGTGTACCATCTTCTGGGTTTCTCATGCATGTTTTCGATGTAGGAAGATGCCCTTGAACCTGGAGATTTGGGACCCATCAGACGGGTACCACGCAGTATTACTTTAAAGGGTCTGCGTTTGCTCACCCAACCTCACCAAACCTCTCAGCCCCAAGAGTGTCCACCCTTATGTCTCAATCAGCTGTGGGTCTAGATATGGTTAATCCAAGTGGCATCACAGCCCCTGAACGAATTTTGTAAGAATTTCTCTCTCTTTCACTGTCTTTGTTTCACGGGTTTTTAAAAGTAATTGATTTTCCTAATGGGGTTTAGCTGCTTTTCACTGCTGTGTTTATGCCGCTTTACTCCCACTTGACTCACTTACAGAGAGATATCAATACATAGGTTTGAAGATTCTTACTAGTCAGATCTATTCTTGGGCAGTGAATAGGGGGTGTTGAGTCCAGTTCACTGAGCAAGGAGTAGGTCTTGTCTATTACATATTGGGTTTATGGAACGGTATCTGAGCTAATTTGAAACCCTTGTTTTAGGCATCACCCCACCTCACCTTTCCCGTTAGGCAGCCATAGTGTGTTTTCTAAATGTGTGACTCTGTTCTGTTTTGTAATTCAGTTCAAGTGTAGCGGTTTTTACTTTCCCTCTATAAGTGATATCTTATGAGTAGTGTCTTTTTCTGTGTGACTTATTTCACTTATAACCGTCGTACCTGAATCCACTCATCATGCTGCTACTAGCCTTATGACGTTGATTTCATGGCTGAGTGATATTCCATTGTACCTAAGGACCACAACTTCTTTATCCATTTTTCTCTTTCCTGGGATATTTAAGGTGGAATGAAGTGGAGGTTCTTGTCAACAGAGCAACCCTAAACTTTGGAGTGCCTGTGCCTTGCTGATTTTTAGTTTTCCCAAATTAGACGCCCATGAGTGGAAGTGCCCTATGCTGTCTAAGCCGAGTTTTTTAGATGTTTCAGGACACACCGTACACTTCTCCAGAGTGGCTGTTGGCAATTTACATCCCGCCCATCAGCGTAGCAAGGCTCCCATTTCTCCATGGCCTCTCCTGCATTTCTGGTTTTGACACTTTATTCAGCATGGCCCTTTTGACCGATGGGAAGCGAGACTTCTTTGTAGCACTAATTTGCCTTTCCAGGTTCCTTGGTTGGCCAAAAAGGGCGTATGTGTTTTTTCCTGAGTATATTCAGGAAAAAACGCATACGCCCTTTTTGGCCAAGGGCATCATTGTCGAGGACTTGCCGCTTTTCCTGTGCTTTAAAGGCGATTAAAATCTACCTCCTGAAATCTGTTTCCTGCAATTCTGCCTTGCTTTCACATCCTCTTCGTTGCCTTCCCTCAATATTTTTGTGGGCGAGAGTTATCATTTATAACTCTGCAGGTTTGTGATTTGCAGTGCCCCTGAGCTCCATTTTTCAACTCGCTTTTTTGGGAGCTGGCCGCAAAAGCGTAGGATTGCTTCAGGCCCTATTCTGGTTCCGGGCGGCAGGCTGAGCCTGTGGTTAATTCTTCTTCCTGATGGGAAAATAGAGTGACCTGTGCCTTTCCCAACACCTAGAGCTAGTCGCTCATTGGTTCCCCCTCTTCCCGTTCATCCTCAGGACAAATTGCAACCTGTACGGAACAGGAGGTTAAACGTGCTGATTCTCCAAGGAGGGAGATTGCTAGTAAAGCGGCTGGAATGGCGAACCCGAGCACAAGGAGATGAGAAATGAGGTGCGTTTTAGAAACCTTTCCCGATCACACGGTGTACCATCTTCTGGGTTTCTCATGCATGTTTTCGATGTAGGAAGATGCCCTTGAACCTGGAGATTTGGGACCCATCAGACGGGTACCACGCAGTATTACTTTAAAGGGTCTGCGTTTGCTCACCCAACCTCACCAAACCTCTCAGCCCCAAGAGTGTCCACCCTTATGTCTCAATCAGCTGTGGGTCTAGATATGGTCAATCCAGGTGGCATCACAGCCCCTGAACGAATTTTGTAAGAATTTCTCTCTCTTTCACTGTCTTTGTTTCACGGGTTTTTAAAAGTAATTCATTTTCCTAATGGGGTTTAGCTGCTTTTCACTGCTGTGTTTATGCCGCTTTACTCCCACTTGACTCACTTACAGAGAGAAATCAATACATAGGTTTGAAGATTCTTACTAGTCAGATCTATTCTTGGGCGGTGAATAGGGGGTGTTGAGTCCAGTTCACTGAGCAAGGAGTAGGTCTTGTCTATTACATATTGGGTTTATGGAACGGTATCTGAGCTAATTTGAAACCCTTGTTTTAGGCATCACCCCACCTCACCTTTCCCGTTAGGCAGCCATAGTGTGTTTTCTAAATGTGTGACTCTGTTCTGTTTTGTAATTCAGTTCAAGTGTAGCGGTTTTTACTTTCCCTTTATAAGTGATATCTTATGATTAGTGTCTTTTTCTGTGTGACTTATTTCACTTAGAACCGTCGTACCTGAATCCACTCATCATGCTGCTACTAGCCTTATGACGTTGATTTCATGGCTGAGTGATATTCCATTGTACCTAAGGACCACAACTTCTTTATCCATTTTTCTCTTTCCTGGGATATTTAAGGTGGAATGTAGTGGAGGTTCTTGTCAACAGAGCAACCCTAAACTTTGGAGTGCCTGTGCCTTGCTGATTTTTAGTTTTCCCAAATTAGACGCCCATGAGTGGAAGTGCCCTATGCTCTCTAAGACGAGTTTTTTAGATGTTTCAGGACACACCGTACACTTCTCCAGAGTGGCTGTTGGCAATTTACATCCCGCCCATCAGCGTAGCAAGGCTCCCATTTCTCCATGGCCTCTCCTGCATTTCTGGTTTTGACACTTTATTCAGCATGGCCCTTTTGACCGATGGGAAGCGAGACTTCTTTGTAGCGCTGATTTGCCTTTCCAGTTTGCTTGGTTGGCCAAAAAGGGCGTATGCGTTTTTTCCTGAATATATTCAGGAAAAAACGCATACGCCCTTTTTGGCCAAGGGCATCATTGTCGAGGTTTTGCCGCTTTTCCTGTGCTTTAAAGGCGATTAAAATCTACCTCCTGAAATCTGTTTCCTGCAATTCTGCCTTGCTTTCAAATCCTCTTCGTTGCCTTCCCTCAATATTTTTGTGGGCGAGAGTTATCATTTCTAACTCTGCAGGTTTGTGATTTGCAGTGCCCCTGAGCTCCATTTTTCAACTCGCTTTTTTGGGAGCTGGCCGCAAAAGCGTAGTATTGCTTCAGGCCCTATTCTGGTTCCGGACGGCAGGCTGAGCCTGTGGTTAATTCTTCTTCCTGATGGGAAAATAGAGTGACCTGTGCCTTTCCCAACACCTAGAGCTAGTCGCTCATTGGTTCCCCCTCTTCCCGTTCATCCTCAGGACAAATTGCAACCTGTACGGAACAGGAGGTTAAACGTGCTGATTCTCCAAGGAGGGAGATTGCTAGTAAAGCGGCTGTAATGGCGAACCCGAGCAAAAGGAGATGAGAAATGAGGTGCGTTTTAGAAACCTTTCCCGATCACACGGTGTACCATCTTCTGGGTTTCTCATGCATGTTTTCGATGTAGGAAGATGCCCTTGAACCTGGAGATTTGGGACCCATCAGACGGGTACCACGCAGTATTACTTTAAAGGGTCTGCGTTTGCTCACCCAACCTCACCAAACCTCTCAGCCCCAAGAGTGTCCACCCTTATGTCTCAATCAGCTGTGGGTCTAGATATGGTTAATCCAAGTGGCATCACAGCCCCTGAACGAATTTTGTAAGAATTTCTCTCTCTTTCACTGTCTTTGTTTCACGGGTTTTTAAAAGTAATTGATTTTCCTAATGGGGTTTAGCTGCTTTTCACTGCTGTGTTTATGCCGCTTTACTCCCACTTGACTCACTTACAGAGAGATATCAATACATAGGTTTGAAGATTCTTACTAGTCAGATCTATTCTTGGGCAGTGAATAGGGGGTGTTGAGTCCAGTTCACTGAGCAAGGGGTAGGTCTTGTCTATTACATATTGGGTTTATGGAACGGTATCTGAGCTAATTTGAAACCCTTGTTTTAGGCATCACCCCACCTCACCTTTCCCGTTAGGCAGCCATAGTGTGTTTTCTAAATGTGTGACTCTGTTCTGTTTTGTAATTCAGTTCAAGTGTAGCGGTTTTTACTTTCCCTCTATAAGTGATATCTTATGAGTAGTGTCTTTTTCTGTGTGACTTATTTCACTTATAACCGTCGTACCTGAATCCACTCATCATGCTGCTACTAGCCTTATGACGTTGATTTCATGGCTGAGTGATATTCCATTGTACCTAAGGACCACAACTTCTTTATCCATTTTTCTCTTTCCTGGGATATTTAAGGTGGAATGAAGTGGAGGTTCTTGTCAACAGAGCAACCCTAAACTTTGGAGTGCCTGTGCCTTGCTGATTTTTAGTTTTCCCAAATTAGACGCCCATGAGTGGAAGTGCCCTATGCTCTCTAAGACGAGTTTTTTAGATGTTTCAGGACACACCGTACAC
Organism: Eschrichtius robustus; assembly: GCF_028021215.1. NCBI lineage: Eukaryota > Metazoa > Chordata > Mammalia > Artiodactyla > Eschrichtiidae > Eschrichtius > Eschrichtius robustus. The sequence goes on from NC_090828.1 coordinate 94,974,840, forward strand.
TTCTCCAGAGTGGCTGTTGGCAATTTACATCCCGCCCATCAGCGTAGCAAGGCTCCCATTTCTCCATGTCCTCTCCTGCATTTCTGGTTTTGACACTTTATTCAGCATGGCCCTTTTGACCGATGGGAAGCGAGACTTCTTTGTAGCGCTGATTTGCCTTTCCAGGTTGCTTGGTTGGCCAAAAAGGGCGTATGCGTTTTTTCCTGAATATATTCAGGAAAAAACGCATACGCCCTTTTTGGCCAAGGGCATCACTGTCGAGGTTTTGCCGCTTTTCCTGTGCTTTACAGGCGATTCGAATCTACCTCCTGAAATCTGTTTCCTGCAATTCTGCCTTGCTTTCAAATCCTCTTCGTTGCTTTCCCTCAATATTTTTGTGGGCGAGAGTTATCATTTATAACTCAGCAGGTTTGTGATTTGCAGTGCCCCGCAGCTCCATTTTTCAACTCGCTTTTTTGGGAGCTGGCCTCAAAAGCGTAGGATTGCTTCAGGCCTTTTTCTGGTTCCGGGCGGCAGGCAGAGCCTGTGGTTAATTCTTCTTCCTGATGGGAAAATAGAGTGACCTGTGCCTTTCCCAACACCTAGAGCTAGTCGCTCATTGGTTCCCCCTCTTGCCGTTCATCCTCAGGACAAATTGCAACCTGTACGGAACAGGAGGTTAAAGTGCTGATTCTCCAAGGAGGGAGATTGCTAGTAAAGCGGCTGGAATGGCGACCCCGAGCACAAGGAGATGAGAAATAAGGTGCGTTTTAGAAACCTTTCCCGATCACACGGTGTACCATCTTCTGGGTTTCTCATGCATGTTTTCGATGTAGGAAGATGCCCTTGAACCTGGAGATTTGGGACCCATCAGACGGGTACCACGCAATATTACTTTAAAGGGTCTGCGTTTGCTCACCCAACCTCACCAAACCTCTCAGCCCCAAGAGTGTCCACGCTTATGTCTCAATCAGCTGTGGGATTAGATATGGTCAATCCAGGTGGCATCACAGCCCCTGAACTAATTTTGTAAGAATTTCTCTCTCTTTCACTGTCTTTGTTTCACGGGTTTTTAAAAGTAATTGATTTTCCTAATGGGGTTTAGCTGCTTTTCACTGCTGTGTTTATGCCGCTTTACACCCACTTGACTCACTTCCAGAGAGATATCAATACATAGGTTTGAAGATTTTTACTAGTCAGATCTATTCTTGGGCGGTGAATAGGGGGTGTTGAGTCCACTTCACTGAGCAAGGAGTAGGTCTTGTCTATTACATATTGGGTTTATGGAACGGTATCTGAGCTAATTTGAAACCCTTGTTTTATGCATCACCCCACCTCACCTTTCCCGTTAGGCAGCCATAGTGTGTTTTCTAAATGTGTGACTCTGTTCTGTTTTGTAATTCAGTTCAAGTGTAGCGGTTTGTACATTCCCTCTATAAGTGATATCTTATGACTAGTGTCTTTTTCTGTGTGACTTATTTCACTTAGAACCGTCGTACCTGAATCCACTCATCATGCTGCTACTAGCCTTATGACGTTGATTTCATGGCTGAGTGATATTCCATTGTACCTAAGGACCACAACTTCTTTATCCATTTTTCTCCTTCCTGGGATATTTAAGGTGGAATGAAGTGGAGGTTCTTGTCAACAGAGCAACCCTAAACTTTGGAGTGCCTGTGCCTTGCTGATTTTTAGTTTTCCCAAATTAGACGCCCATGAGTGGAAGTGCCCTATGCTCTCTAAGACGAGTTTTTTAGATGTTTCAGGACACACCGTACACTTCTCCAGAGTGGCTGTTGGCAATTTACATCCCGACCATCAGCGTAGCAAGGCTCCCATTTCTCCATGGCCTCTCCTGCATTTCTGGTTTTGACACTTTATTCAGCATGGCCCTTTTGACCGATGGGAAGCGAGACTTCTTTGTAGCGCTGATTTGCCTTTCCAGGTTGCTTGGTTGGCCAAAAAGGGCGTATGCGTTTTTTCCTGAATATATTCAGGAAAAAACGCATACGCCCTTTTTGGCCAAGGGCATCATTGTCGAGGTTTTGCCGCTTTTCCTGTGCTTTAAAGGCGATTCGAATCTACCTCCTGAAATCTGTTTCCTGCAATTCTGCCTTGCTTTCACATCCTCTTCGTTGCCTTCCCTCAATATTTTTGTGGGCGAGAGTTATCATTTCTAACTCTGCAGGTTTGTGATTTGCAGTGCCCCTGAGCTCCATTTTTCAACTCGCTTTTTTGGGAGCTGCCCGCAAATGCGTAAGATTGCTTCAGGCCCTATTGTGGTTCCGGGCGGCAGGCTGAGCCTGTGGTTAATTCTTCTTCCTGATGGGAAAATAGAGTGACCTGTGCCTTTCCCAACACTTAGAGCTAGTCGCTCATTGGTTCCCCCTCTTCCCGTTCATCCTCAGGACAAATTGCAACCTGTACGGAACAGGAGGTTAAACGTGCTGATTCCCCAAGGAGTTGAGATTGCTAGTAAAGCGGCTGGAATGGTGAACCCGAGCACAAGGAGATGAGAAATGAGGTGCGTTTTAGAAACCTTTCCCGATCACACGGTGTACCATCTTCTGGGGTTCTCATGCATGTTTTCGATGTAGGAAGATGCCCTTGAACCTGGAGATTTGGGACCCATCAGACGGGTACCACGCAGTATTACTTTAAAGGGTCTGTGTTTGCTCACCCAACCTCACCAAACCTCTCAGCCCCAAGAGTGTCCACCCTTATGTCTCAATCAGCTGTGGGTCTAGATATGGTCAATCCAGGTGGCATCACAGCCCATGAACGAATTTTGTAAGAATTTCTCTCTCTTTCACTGTCTTTGTTTCACGGGTTTTTAAAAGTAATTGATTTTCCTAATGGGGTTTAGCTGCTTTTCACTGCTGTGTTTATGCCGCTTTACACCCACTTGACTCACTTCCAGAGAGATATCAATACATAGGTTGGAAGATTCTTACTAGTCAGATCTATTCTTGGGCGGTGAATAGGGGGTGTTGAGTCCACTTCACTGAGCAAGGAGTAGGTCTTGTCTATTACATATTGGGTTTATGGAACGGTATCTGAGCTAATTTGAAACCCTTGTTTTATGCATCACCCCACCTCACCTTTCCCGTTAGGCAGTCATAGTGTGTTTTCTAAATGTGTGACTCTGTTCTGTTTTGTAATTCAGTTCAAGTGTAGCGGTTTTTACATTCCCTCTATAAGTGATATCTTCTGATTAGTGTCTTTTTCTGTGTGACTTATTTCACTTAGAACCGTCGTACCTGAATCCACTCATCATGCTGCTACTAGCCTTATGACGTTGATTTCATGGCTGAGTGATATTCCATTGTACCTAAGGACCACAACTTCTTTATCCATTTTTCTCTTTCCTGGGATATTTAAGGTGGAATGAAGTGGAGGTTCTTGTCAACAGAGCAACCCTAAACTTTGGAGTGCCTGTGCCTTGCTGATTTTTAGTTTTCCCAAATTAGACGCCCATGAGTGGAAGTGCCCTATGCTCTCTAAGCCGAGTTTTTTAGATGTTTCAGGACACACCATACACTTCTCCAGAGTGGCTGTTGGGAATTTACATCCCACCCATCAGCGTAGCAAGGCTCCCATTTCTCCATGGCCTCTCCTGCATTTCTGGTTTTGACACTTTATTCAGCATGGCCCTTTTGACCGATGGGAAGCGAGACTTCTTTGTAGCGCTGATTTGCCTTTCCAGGTTGCTTGGTTGGCCAAAAAGGGCGTATGCGTTTTTTCCTGAATATATTCAGGAAAAAACGCATACGCCCTTTTTGGCCAAGGGCATCATTGTCGAGGTTTTGCCGCTTTTCCTGTGCTTTAAAGGCGATTCGAATCTACCTCCTGAAATCTGTTTCCTGCAATTCTGCCTTGCTTTCACATCCTCTTCGTTGCCTTCCCTCAATATTTTTGTGGGCGAGAGTTATCATTTCTAACTCTGCAGGTTTGTGATTTGCAGTGCCCCTGAGCTCCATTTTTCAACTCGCTTTTTTGGGAGCTGGCCGCAAAAGCGTAGGATTGCTTCAGGCCCTATTCTGGTTCCGGGCGGCAGGCTGAGCCTGTGGTTAATTCTTCTTCCTGATGGGAAAATAGAGTGACCTGTGCCTTTCCCAACACCTAGAGCTAGTCGCTCATTGGTTCCCCCTCTTGCCGTTCATCCTCAGGACAAATTGCAACCTGTACGGAACAGGAGGTTAAAGTGCTGATTCTCCAAGGAGGGAGATTGCTAGTAAAGCGGCTGGAATGGCGACGCCGAGCACAAGGAGATGAGAAATAAGGTGCGTTTTAGAAACCTTTCCCGATCACACGGTGTACCATCTTCTGGGTTTCTCATGCATGTTTTCGATGTAGGAAGATGCCCTTGAACCTGGAGATTTGGGACCCATCAGACGGGTACCACGCAATATTACTTTAAAGGTTCTGTGTTTGCTCACCCAACCTCACCAAACCTCTCAGCCCCAAGAGTGTCCACCCTTATGTCTCAATCAGCTGTGGGTCTAGATATGGTCAATCCAGGTGGCATCACAGCCCCTGAACGAATTTTGTAAGAATTTCTCTCTCTTTCACTGTCTTTGTTTCACGGGTTTTTAAAAGTAATTCATTTTCCTAATGGCGTTTAGCTGCTTTTCACTGCTGTGTTTATGCCGCTTTACACCCACTTGACTCACTTACAGAGAGATATCAATACATAGGTTTGAAGATTCTTACTAGTCAGATCTATTCTTGGGCGGTGAATAGGGGGTATTGAGTCCAGTTCACTGAGCAAGGAGTAGGTCTTGTCTATTACATATTGGGTTTATGGAACGGTATCTGAGCTAATTTGAAACCCTTGTTTTATGCATCACCCCACCTCGCCTTTCCCGTTAGGCAGCCATAGTGTGTTTTCTAAATGTGTGACTCTGTTCTGTTTTGTAATTCAGTTCAAGTGTAGCGGTTTTTACTTTCCCTCTATAAGTGATATCTTATGATTAGTGTCTTTTTCTGTGTGACTTCCTTCACTTAGAACCGTCTTACCTGAATCCACTCATTATGCTGCTACTAGCCTTATGACGTTGATTTCATGGCTGAGTGATATTCCATTGTACCTAAGGACCACAACTTCTTTATCCATTTTTCTCTTTCCTGGGATATTTAAGGTGGAATGAAGTGGAGGTTCTTGTCAACAGAGCAACCCTAAACTTTGGAGTGCCTGTGCCTTGCTGATTTTTAGTTTTCCCAAATTAGACGCCCATGAGTGGAAGTGCCCTATGCTGTCTAAGCCGAGTTTTTTAGATGTTTCAGGACACACCGTACACTTCTCCAGAGTGGCTGTTGGCAATTTACATCCCGACCATCAGCGTAGCAAGGCTCCCATTTCTCCATGGCCTCTCCTGCATTTCTGGTTTTGACACTTTATTCAGCATGGCCCTTTTGACCGATGGGAAGCGAGACTTCTTTGTAGCACTAATTTGCCTTTCCAGGTTCCTTGGTTGGCCAAAAAGGGCGTATGTGTTTTTTCCTGAGTATATTCAGGAAAAAACGCATACGCCCTTTTTGGCCAAGGGCATCATTGTCGAGGACTTGCCGCTTTTCCTGTGCTTTAAAGGCGATTAAAATCTACCTCCTGAAATCTGTTTCCTGCAATTCTGCCTTGCTTTCACATCCTCTTCGTTGCCTTCCCTCAATATTTTTGTGGGCGAGAGTTATCATTTATAACTCTGCAGGTTTGTGATTTGCAGTGCCCCTGAGCTCCATTTTTCAACTCGCTTTTTTGGGAGCTGGCCGCAAAAGCGTAGGATTGCTTCAGGCCCTATTCTGGTTCCGGGCGGCAGGCTGAGCCTGTGGTTAATTCTTCTTCCTGATGGGAAAATAGAGTGACCTGTGCCTTTCCCAACACCTAGAGCTAGTCGCTCATTGGTTCCCCCTCTTCCCGTTCATCCTCAGGACAAATTGCAACCTGTACGGAACAGGAGGTTAAACGTGCTGATTCTCCAAGGAGGGAGATTGCTAGTAAAGCGGCTGGAATGGCGAACCCGAGCACAAGGAGATGAGAAATGAGGTGCGTTTTAGAAACCTTTCCCGATCACACGGTGTACCATCTTCTGGGTTTCTCATGCATGTTTTCGATGTAGGAAGATGCCCTTGAACCTGGAGATTTGGGACCCATCAGACGGGTACCACGCAGTATTACTTTAAAGGGTCTGCGTTTGCTCACCCAACCTCACCAAACCTCTCAGCCCCAAGAGTGTCCACCCTTATGTCTCAATCAGCTGTGGGTCTAGATATGGTCAATCCAGGTGGCATCACAGCCCCTGAACGAATTTTGTAAGAATTTCTCTCTCTTTCACTGTCTTTGTTTCACGGGTTTTTAAAAGTAATTGATTTTCCTAATGGGGTTTAGCTGCTTTTCACTGCTGTGTTTATGCCGCTTTACTCCCACTTGACTCACTTACGGAGAGATATCAATACATAGGTTTGAAGATTCTTACTAGTCAGATCTATTCTTGGGCGGTGAATAGGGGGTGTTGAGTCCAGTTCACTGAGCAAGGAGTAGGTCTTGTCTATTACATATTGGGTTTATGGAACGGTATCTGAGCTAATTTGAAACCCTTGTTTTAGGCATCACCCCACCTCACCTTTCCCGTTAGGCAGCCATAGTGTGTTTTCTAAATGTGTGACTCTGTTCTGTTTTGTAATTCAGTTCAAGTGTAGCGGTTTTTACATTCCCTCTATAAGTGATATCTTATGATTAGTGTCTTTTTCTGTGTGACTTATTTCACTTAGAACCGTCGTACCTGAATCCACTCATCATGCTGCTACTAGCCTTATGACGTTGATTTCATGGCTGAGTGATATTCCATTGTACCTAAGGACCACAACTTCTTTATCCATTTTTCTCTTTCCTGGGATATTTAAGGTGGAATGAAGTGGAGGTTCTTGTCAACAGAGCAACCCTAAACTTTGGAGTGCCTGTGCCTTGCTGATTTTTAGTTTTCCCAAATTAGACGCCCATGAGTGGAAGTGCCCTATGCTGTCTAAGCCGAGTTTTTTAGATGTTTCAGGACACACCGTACACTTCTCCAGAGTGGCTGTTGGCAATTTACATCCCGCCCATCAGCGTAGCAAGGCTCCCATTTCTCCATGGCCTCTCCTGCATTTCTGGTTTTGACACTTTATTCAGCATGGCCCTTTTGACCGATGGGAAGCGAGACTTCTTTGTAGCACTAATTTGCCTTTCCAGGTTCCTTGGTTGGCCAAAAAGGGCGTATGTGTTTTTTCCTGAGTATATTCAGGAAAAAACGCATACGCCCTTTTTGGCCAAGGGCATCATTGTCGAGGACTTGCCGCTTTTCCTGTGCTTTAAAGGCGATTAAAATCTACCTCCTGAAATCTGTTTCCTGCAATTCTGCCTTGCTTTCACATCCTCTTCGTTGCCTTCCCTCAATATTTTTGTGGGCGAGTGTTATCATTTATAACTCTGCAGGTTTGTGATTTGCAGTGCCCCTGAGCTCCATTTTTCAACTCGCTTTTTTGGGAGCTGGCCGCAAAAGCGTAGGATTGCTTCAGGCCCTATTCTGGTTCCGGGCGGCAGGCTGAGCCTGTGGTTAATTCTTCTTCCTGATGGGAAAATAGAGTGACCTGTGCCTTTCCCAACACCTAGAGCTAGTCGCTCATTGGTTCCCCCTCTTCCCGTTCATCCTCAGGACAAATTGCAACCTGTACGGAACAGGAGGTTAAACGTGCTGATTCTCCAAGGAGGGAGATTGCTAGTAAAGCGGCTGGAATGGCGAACCCGAGCACAAGGAGATGAGAAATGAGGTGCGTTTTAGAAACCTTTCCCGATCACACGGTGTACCATCTTCTGGGTTTCTCATGCATGTTTTCGATGTAGGAAGATGCCCTTGAACCTGGAGATTTGGGACCCATCAGACGGGTACCACGCAGTATTACTTTAAAGGGTCTGCGTTTGCTCACCCAACCTCACCAAACCTCTCAGCCCCAAGAGTGTCCACCCTTATGTCTCAATCAGCTGTGGGTCTAGATATGGTCAATCCAGGTGGCATCACAGCCCCTGAACGAATTTTGTAAGAATTTCTCTCTCTTTCACTGTCTTTGTTTCACGGGTTTTTAAAAGTAATTCATTTTCCTAATGGGGTTTAGCTGCTTTTCACTGCTGTGTTTATGCCGCTTTACTCCCACTTGACTCACTTACAGAGAGAAATCAATACATAGGTTTGAAGATTCTTACTAGTCAGATCTATTCTTGGGCGGTGAATAGGGGGTGTTGAGTCCAGTTCACTGAGCAAGGAGTAGGTCTTGTCTATTACATATTGGGTTTATGGAACGGTATCTGAGCTAATTTGAAACCCTTGTTTTAGGCATCACCCCACCTCACCTTTCCCGTTAGGCAGCCATAGTGTGTTTTCTAAATGTGTGACTCTGTTCTGTTTTGTAATTCAGTTCAAGTGTAGCGGTTTTTACTTTCCCTTTATAAGTGATATCTTATGATTAGTGTCTTTTTCTGTGTGACTTATTTCACTTAGAACCGTCGTACCTGAATCCACTCATCATGCTGCTACTAGCCTTATGACGTTGATTTCATGGCTGAGTGATATTCCATTGTACCTAAGGACCACAACTTCTTTATCCATTTTTCTCTTTCCTGGGATATTTAAGGTGGAATGAAGTGGAGGTTCTTGTCAACAGAGCAACCCTAAACTTTGGAGTGCCTGTGCCTTGCTGATTTTTAGTTTTCCCAAATTAGACGCCCATGAGTGGAAGTGCCCTATGCTCTCTAAGCCGAGTTTTTTAGATGTTTCAGGACACACCGTACACTTCTCCAGAGTGGCTGTTGGCAATTTACATCCCGCCCATCAGCGTAGCAAGGCTCCCATTTCTCCATGGCCTCTCCTGCATTTCTGGTTTTGACACTTTATTCAGCATGGCCCTTTTGACCGATGGGAAGCGAGACTTCTTTGTAGCGCTGATTTGCCTTTCCAGTTTGCTTGGTTGGCCAAAAAGGGCGTATGCGTTTTTTCCTGAATATATTCAGGAAAAAACGCATACGCCCTTTTTGGCCAAGGGCATCATTGTCGAGGTTTTGCCGCTTTTCCTGTGCTTTAAAGGCGATTAAAATCTACCTCCTGAAATCTGTTTCCTGCAATTCTGCCTTGCTTTCAAATCCTCTTCATTGCCTTCCCTCAATATTTTTGTGGGCGAGAGTTATCATTTCTAACTCTGCAGGTTTGTGATTTGCAGTGCCCCTGAGCTCCATTTTTCAACTCGCTTTTTTGGGAGCTGGCCGCAAAAGCGTAGTATTGCTTCAGGCCCTATTCTGGTTCCGGACGGCAGGCTGAGCCTGTGGTTAATTCTTCTTCCTGATGGGAAAATAGAGTGACCTGTGCCTTTCCCAACACCTAGAGCTAGTCGCTCATTGGTTCCCCCTCTTCCCGTTCATCCTCAGGACAAATTGCAACCTGTACGGAACAGGAGGTTAAACGTGCTGATTCTCCAAGGAGGGAGATTGCTAGTAAAGCGGCTGTAATGGCGAACCCGAGCAAAAGGAGATGAGAAATGAGGTGCGTTTTAGAAACCTTTCCCGATCACACGGTGTACCATCTTCTGGGTTTCTCATGCATGTTTTCGATGTAGGAAGATGCCCTTGAACCTGGAGATTTGGGACCCATCAGACGGGTACCACGCAGTATTACTTTAAAGGGTCTGCGTTTGCTCACCCAACCTCACCAAACCTCTCAGCCCCAAGAGTGTCCACCCTTATGTCTCAATCAGCTGTGGGTCTAGATATGGTTAATCCAAGTGGCATCACAGCCCCTGAACGAATTTTGTAAGAATTTCTCTCTCTTTCACTGTCTTTGTTTCACGGGTTTTTAAAAGTAATTGATTTTCCTAATGGGGTTTAGCTGCTTTTCACTGCTGTGTTTATGCCGCTTTACTCCCACTTGACTCACTTACAGAGAGATATCAATACATAGGTTTGAAGATTCTTACTAGTCAGATCTATTCTTGGGCAGTGAATAGGGGGTGTTGAGTCCAGTTCACTGAGCAAGGAGTAGGTCTTGTCTATTACATATTGGGTTTATGGAACGGTATCTGAGCTAATTTGAAACCCTTGTTTTAGGCATCACCCCACCTCACCTTTCCCGTTAGGCAGCCATAGTGTGTTTTCTAAATGTGTGACTCTGTTCTGTTTTGTAATTCAGTTCAAGTGTAGCGGTTTTTACTTTCCCTCTATAAGTGATATCTTATGAGTAGTGTCTTTTTCTGTGTGACTTATTTCACTTATAACCGTCGTACCTGAATCCACTCATCATGCTGCTACTAGCCTTATGACGTTGATTTCATGGCTGAGTGATATTCCATTGTACCTAAGGACCACAACTTCTTTATCCATTTTTCTCTTTCCTGGGATATTTAAGGTGGAATGAAGTGGAGGTTCTTGTCAACAGAGCAACCCTAAACTTTGGAGTGCCTGTGCCTTGCTGATTTTTAGTTTTCCCAAATTAGACGCCCATGAGTGGAAGTGCCCTATGCTCTCTAAGACGAGTTTTTTAGATGTTTCAGGACACACCGTACACTTCTCCAGAGTGGCTGTTGGCAATTTACATCCCGCCCATCAGCGTAGCAAGGCTCCCATTTCTCCATGTCCTCTCCTGCATTTCTGGTTTTGACACTTTATTCAGCATGGCCCTTTTGACCGATGGGAAGCGAGACTTCTTTGTAGCGCTGATTTGCCTTTCCAGGTTGCTTGGTTGGCCAAAAAGGGCGTATGCGTTTTTTCCTGAATATATTCAGGAAAAAACGCATACGCCCTTTTTGGCCAAGGGCATCACTGTCGAGGTTTTGCCGCTTTTCCTGTGCTTTACAGGCGATTCGAATCTACCTCCTGAAATCTGTTTCCTGCAATTCTGCCTTGCTTTCAAATCCTCTTCGTTGCTTTCCCTCAATATTTTTGTGGGCGAGAGTTATCATTTATAACTCAGCAGGTTTGTGATTTGCAGTGCCCCGGAGCTCCATTTTTCAACTCGCTTTTTTGGGAGCTGGCCTCAAAAGCGTAGGATTGCTTCAGGCCTTTTTCTGGTTCCGGGCGGCAGGCAGAGCCTGTGGTTAATTCTTCTTCCTGATGGGAAAATAGAGTGACCTGTGCCTTTCCCAACACCTAGAGCTAGTCGCTCATTGGTTCCCCCTCTTGCCGTTCATCCTCAGGATAAATTGCAACCTGTATGGAACAGGAGGTTAAAGTGCTGATTCTCCAAGGAGGGAGATTGCTAGTAAAGCGGCTGGAATGGCGACCCCGAGCACAAGGAGATGAGAAATAAGGTGCGTTTTAGAAACCTTTCCCGATCACACGGTGTACCATCTTCTGGGTTTCTCATGCATGTTTTCGATGTAGGAAGATGCCCTTGAACCTGGAGATTTGGGACCCATCAGACGGGTACCACGCAATATTACTTTAAAGGGTCTGCGTTTGCTCACCCAACCTCACCAAACCTCTCAGCCCCAAGAGTGTCCACGCTTATGTCTCAATCAGCTGTGGTTCTAGATATGGTCAATCCAGGTGGCATCACAGCCCCTGAACGAATTTTGTAAGAATTTCTCTCTCTTTCACTGTCTTTGTTTCACGGGTTTTTAAAAGTAATTGATTTTCCTAATGGGGTTTAGCTGCTTTTCACTGCTGTGTTTATGCCGCTTTACACCCACTTGACTCACTTCCAGAGAGATATCAATACATAGGTTTGAAGATTTTTACTAGTCAGATCTATTCTTGGGCGGTGAATAGGGGGTGTTGAGTCCACTTCACTGAGCAAGGAGTAGGTCTTGTCTATTACATATTGGGTTTATGGAACGGTATCTGAGCTAATTTGAAACCCTTGTTTTATGCATCACCCCACCTCACCTTTCCCGTTAGGCAGCCATAGTGTGTTTTCTAAATGTGTGACTCTGTTCTGTTTTGTAATTCAGTTCAAGTGTAGCGGTTTGTACATTCCCTCTATAAGTGATATCTTATGACTAGTGTCTTTTTCTGTGTGACTTATTTCACTTAGAACCGTCGTACCTGAATCCACTCATCATGCTGCTACTAGCCTTATGACGTTGATTTCATGGCTGAGTGATATTCCATTGTACCTAAGGACCACAACTTCTTTATCCATTTTTCTCCTTCCTGGGATATTTAAGGTGGAATGAAGTGGAGGTTCTTGTCAACAGAGCAACCCTAAACTTTGGAGTGCCTGTGCCTTGCTGATTTTTAGTTTTCCCAAATTAGACGCCCATGAGTGGAAGTGCCCTATGCTCTCTAAGACGAGTTTTTTAGATGTTTCAGGACACACCGTACACTTCTCCAGAGTGGCTGTTGGCAATTTACATCCCGACCATCAGCGTAGCAAGGCTCCCATTTCTCCATGGCCTCTCCTGCATTTCTGGTTTTGACACTTTATTCAGCATGGCCCTTTTGACCGATGGGAAGCGAGACTTCTTTGTAGCGCTGATTTGCCTTTCCAGGTTGCTTGGTTGGCCAAAAAGGGCGTATGCGTTTTTTCCTGAATATATTCAGGAAAAAACGCATACGCCCTTTTTGGCCAAGGGCATCATTGTCGAGGTTTTGCCGCTTTTCCTGTGCTTTAAAGGCGATTCGAATCTACCTCCTGAAATCTGTTTCCTGCAATTCTGCCTTGCTTTCAAATCCTCTTCGTTGCCTTCCCTCAATATTTTTGTGGGCGAGAGTTTTCATTTATAACTCTGCAGGTTTGTGATTTGCAGGGCCCCTGAGCTCCATTTTTCAATTCGCCTTTTTGGGAACTGGCCGCATAAGCGCAGGATTGCTTCAGGCCCTATTCTGGTTCCGGGCGGCAGGCTGAGCCTGTGGTTAATTCTTCTTCCTGATGGGAAAATAGAGTGACCTGTGCCTGTCCCAACACCTAGAGCTAGTCTCTCATTGGTTCTCCCATTTCCCGTTCATCCTCAGGACAAATTGCAACATGTACGGAACAGGAGGTTAAAGGTGCTGATTCTCCAAGGAGGGAGATTGCTCATAAAGCGGCTGGAATGACGAACCCAAGCACAAGGAGATGAGAAATGAGGTGCATTTTAGAAACCTTTCCCGATCACACGGTGTACCATCTTCTGGGTTTCTCATGCATGTTTTCGATGTAGGAAGATGCTCTTGAACCTGGAGATTTGGGACCCATGGGATGGGTACCACGCAGTATTACTTTAAAGGGTCTGCGTTTGCTCACCCAACCTCACCAAACCTCTCAGCCCCAAGAGTGTCCACACGAATGTCTCAATCATCTGTGGGTCTAGATATGGTCCATCCAGGTGGCATCACAGCCCCTGAACGAATTTTGTAAGAAATTCTCTCTCTTTCACTGTCTTTGTTTCACGGGTTTTTAAAAGTAATTGATTTTTATAATGGGGTTTAGCTGCTTTTCACTGCTGTGTTCATGCCGCTTTACACCCACTTGACTCACTTCCAGAGAGATATCAATACATAGGTTTGTAGATTCTTACTAGTCAGATATATTCTTGGGCGGTGAATAGGGGGTGTTGAGTTCAGTTCACTGAGCAAGGAGTAGGTCTTGTCTATTACATATTGGGTTTATGGAACGGTATCTGAGCTAATTTGAAACCCTTGTTTTATGCATCACCCCACCTCACCTTTCCCGTTAGGCAGCCATAGTGTGTTTTCTAAACGTGTGACTCTGTTCTGTTTTGTAATTCAGTTCAAGTGTAGCGATTTTTACATTCCCTCTATAAGTGATATCTTATGATTAGTGTCTTTTTCTGTGTGACTTATTTCACTTGGAATCGTCGTACCTGAATCCACTCATCATGCTGCTACTAGCCTTATGACGTTGATTTCATGGCTGAGTGATATTCCATTGTACATAAGGACCACAACTTCTTTCTCCATCTTTCTCTTTCCTGGGATATTTAAGGTGTAATGAAGTGGAGGTTCTTGTCAACAGAGCAGCCCTAAACTTTGGGGTGCCTGTGTCTTGCTGATTTTTAGTTTTCCCAATTTAGACGCCCATGAGTGGAAGTGCCCTATGCTCTCTAAGCTGAGTTCTTTAGATGTTTCAGGACACACCGTACACTTCTCCAGAGTGGCTGTCGGCAATTTACATCCCGCCCATCAGCGTAGCAAGGCTCCCCTTTCTCCATGGCCTGTCCTGCATTTCTGGTTTTGACACTTTATTCAGCATGGCCCTTTTGACCGATGGGAAGCGAGACTTCTTTGTAGCGCTGATTTGCCTTTCCAGGTTGCTTGGTTGGCCAAAAAGGGCGTATGCGTTTTTTCCTGAATACATTCAGGAAAAAACGCTCACGCCCTTTTTGGCCAAGGGCATCATTGTCGAGGTTTTGCCGCTTTTCCTGTGCTTTAAAGGCGATTTGAATCTACCTCCTGAAATCTGTTTCCTGCAATTCTGCCTTGCTTTCAAATCCTCTTCGTTGCCTTCCCTCAATATATTTGTGGGCGAGAGTTATCATTTATAACTGTGCAGCTTTGTGAATTGCAGTGCCCCTGAGATCCATTTTTCAACTCTCTTTTTGGGAGCTGGCCGCAAAAGCGCAGGATTGCTTCAGGCCCTATTCTGGTTCCGGGCGGCAGGTTGAGCCTCTGTTTAATTCTTCTTCCTGATGGGAAAATAGAATGACCTGTGCCTGTCCCAACACCTAGAGCTAGTCTCTCATTGGTTCCCCCTCTTCCCATTCATCTTCAGCACGAATTTCAAACTGTACAAAACAGGGGGAGAAATGTCTGATTCCCTAAGTGGGGAGATTGTTAGTAAAATGGCTGGAATGGCAAACCTGAGCACCAGGAGATGAGAAATGAGCTGCGTTTTAGAAACCTTTCCCGATCACACGGTGTAACATCTTCTGGGTTTCTCGTGCATGTTTTCGATGTAGGAAGATGCCCTTGAACCTGGAGATTTGGGACCCATGGAATGGGTACCTCACAGTATTACTTGAAAGTGTCTGCACTTGCTCACCCAACCTCTCCAATCCTCTCAGCCCCAGGAGTGTCCAGCCTTATGTCTCATCCAGCTGTGCGTCTAAATATGTTCAATGTAGGTTGCCTCACATTCCCCGAACGAATTTTGTAACATTTTCTTTCTTTGTCTTTTTTTTGTCTTTTTTTTAATTTATTTTTATCATTTGGTAAAGGTGATTTTCAATGCTGTCTTTCTTGCTCCTGCACATCCACTTGTTTCACTTACAGAGAGATATCTGTAAATTCTTTTAAGATTCTTACCCGTCGTATATATTCTTTTCTGGTGACTAGAGTGTGCTGAGTCCACTTCTTGAGCTATAGAGTAGATTTTGTCGATTACCTATTTGGTCTTTGGAACCGTAGCTGTGTTAATTTCAACCCTCTGGTTTATATCTCACCCCACCCCACCTTTCCACTTTATCAGCCATAAGTGTGTTTTGTAAATGTGTGACCCTGTTTCTGTTTTGTAATTTAGTTCATGTGTAACCATTTTTATATTCCACCTATAAATAGTATCTTGTGCCAAGTGTGTTTTTGTGTCTGACTTTTGTCACTTAGAATGATCTTATCTAAGTCCACTCGAGTTGCTGCAACTGGCCTTATTTCATTGGTTTCATGGCTGAGTACTATTCCATCGTAGATACGTACCATATCGTCTTTATCCATTTTTTCCTTCCAAGGACATTTATATTGTTTCCAAGTCGAGGATCCTGCAAAAGTGCTGCAGTAATAGTTGAAGTTCCTGTGTCTTATCGATTTATGGTTATCCCCAGGAGTGGTAGTGCCGTATGCTCTGTAACTCTATTGTTTTTTAATTAAGTAAGTAATTAATTTTGCCTGTGTTGGGTCTTCGTTATTTCATGTGGGGTTTCTCTAGTTGCAGGAAGTTGGGGCTACTCTTCGTTGAAGTGTGCGGGCTTCTCATTGCCGTGGCTTCTCTTCTTGCGGAGCACTGGCTTTAGGCACCAGGCTTCAGTAGTTGTGGCTCACGGGCTCTAGAGCACAGGCTCAGTAGTTGTCGTGCATTGGCTTAGTTGCTCCGTGGCATGTGTTATCTTTCTGGACTAAGGCTCGACCCCGTGTCCTCTGCCTTGGCAGTTGGATTCTTAACGTCTGCACCACCAGGAAGTCCCTGTAGCTCTATTTTTTAGAATTTTTAGGAAACATCATACCCTTCTCCAGCGTGGCTGTTAGCAATTGACATTCCCACCATCAGCGTAGCAGGGTTCCATTTTCTCCACATCCTCTCCTCCATTTGTTGTTTTTACACTTTGTGAGGTTGGCCATTCTGACTGGGGCAAAGTGCTACATCTTTGTCGTGTTGATTTGTGTTTCCTGCATATTTGCTTGGCCACAAAGGTCATATGGGTTTCGACCTGTACACCCTTTTTGGCCAACTGAATCACAGGCAATATTGAGCAGCTTTCATGTGCTTTAACGGCAAGTCCAATCTACCTCTTGCAATCCAGTTCCTGCAATTCTGCCTTGTTTTCAAGTTCTTTTCAGTTACTTACCCCAAGACGTTTTTCTACGATAGTTGTCACTTACAAGTTTGCAGGCGTTGTGGATTGCAGTGCCCCTGAGCAAGTGTCTTCAACTTCTTTCTGGAACCGGCCACAAAGTGGCAGGATTGCTTCAAGCCCCATTCTGGTTACAGGGGCAGCCTGAGCCTTTGGGAAATTCCTCCTCCTGATTGGAAATTAGAGTGTCATGTGCTGTCCAAATACGTAGAGCTTATTCTCATTCCTTCCCCCCTTTTCCCTTTCATCCTCCCGACGAATTCCAAGCCTTGCACGACCAGCTATTGAGTGTGCTGACTTCCCCAGGTGGGGAAACTCTAAGGAAAGAGGCTGGAGCAGGGAACCCTCCCCCAGAACATGTGGAGATAAGGTGACTTCCAAACTCTTCCTGCCCATATGGCCCCCCATCCTCTGGGGTTCTGTCTGGACATCCCGTGGTTTCCAGCAGTGCAGTGCTCTGGCGCCGCCCTGCAGGGAGCAGGCCTGCTACCCGTGCCTACAGCGCCGCCTGCTGGTCTCTTCGTCCTCCCATCAGGCACAGTCTTTACCTTCCCCGCTGCCTCGGATCCTCTGTCTCCTCACTGTCCTGTGATCAGCCCCTCCTCCCCACCGCCATCACCCCCTGCTCCACACCCCTCCTCCAGCCTCAGGGATGACCCAGGACTGGGCTCCCCGCCTGCCCACCCTTGGTCTGTGTCCTCAATCCACCTGTGCAGACAGGTGAGGGTTCCCTCCAGAGGCTCCCAAACACTTCACCCCTACATCCTCACCGGGGTCAGCCCACGTCCTGTCGGGATGTTCCACCCTCACCAAGCCCCCGACTACATGCCAAGGGCAGGCATCAGGCCTGCTGCGTGCACTGCTGTGCGTCCTGCTGTATACACAGGCATGACCCTGCCCCAGGGTGCAGAAAAGGCAGCTCTACCTCGGGATGTGGGGAGATGGACTGACCACAGGGCGGACGTCAGCTCTCGGCTCACCAGGCAAGGGCAGCCGGGTTCTCGCTCCTCGGACCCTTTCTCACCCAGCCTGACCATGGCCCAGCTTTGTTCCCACCCACGTTGTCCTCCATTGGCCTCGCTCTTGGGAGCAGAGCAGGACAGTGTGGTCTGTGGTTACAGGCTGAGACACACAGACACTTGCTGACCCACATGCACCCATGCTGACCACATGGAAAGGACACTGTACCAGGGCCTGTGTGGTGTGGGTTCACCTGCCCACAGAGAGGCCGGGCCTCTGCTCCTGGCTCTAGGAGGTCACCTTGAGTCTTTTGGGAGTGTCCATGCTCCATGGGCCTCGCTCCAGGCTGGTCTGTGCTGACGGCGTGATACACCGTGGGGCTTCCTGAGTCGCCCCCGGGGGCTGGAGGCCAAGGCCAGGCACATAGTGGTCCCCACATTGACGTGACAGCCCCCAATAAACCCTGCACTTCAGGACTTAGGTGGGCTTCCCTGGGCTGCCACAGCCAAGGAAGCTGGACCCTGCTCATCCCCCCATCCTTGCTGATTTTAACTTGCATCCTTCAGCATAATAAACCCTGAGTATAACATCTTCAGGGAATTCTGGGAGCCTCCAAGAAAAAAGAAGCCGGGGAGGGGGTCTCTGGGTCCCCGACTCTGCAGGTGGGGTCAGAAGTCTGTGGGGAGGATCTTGGGGCCCTGGAATCTGAAGGGCCCCTCTACCAGGGGAGGGTAGGAGACCCCGGATGGAAGTTTAACTGAGTCCAAGGCCCTCCTGGGTAGGAGGCATCCTAGCCCCTGGGATCCTGAAGAGGCCGGCTCCCTCCTCCCCTCCGCCTCCAGGCCTGGTCCCTGCTCTTGAGAAATTCCCTAGGGTGGAGTCCTGGTGCTGGAGGTGCCCCGATGTTGTGGCCTCCTGAGCCTCCAGTGAGGATAATGGGATAGGGGGAAGCCTTGTTCACAGAAAGGGAGCTTCTGCCAGAACAGAGCCTGGGTCTGCTGCCCCCGACCCCAGGTGCACTGAGGCAGGAATGTGAGAGCGAGGCTCCTTCCCCTCCCAAGACACACAGGACACATGGGCGCTGGTCACTGGACTCCCACACAATATTAAAATCTCCCACGTAGGCCTGTTGGGTGAGAGACACTATTTAAAGACTATTAATGGGGTCAGGGGGGGCCCAGGGGGTGAGGCTGATGTGGGGAGAGTTGGAAAATCACCCAAGGACACGCTCTCCCTGCAGCGACCCCCCAGGTGAGCCCAGGTGGAGGTGGACCCCTCAAGTCAGAGCCCACATTCTGGGTCTTTGGGGGACAAATAGCCAAGCAACCCCAGTCCTTGCCTTCACCTGCTGCAGTTAGGGCCTGCCCTGTCTTCTTCATGGTCAAATTCTCACCCCTCCCAGAAGCCCTCTTGGGGGTTAATGCGATGGGGGTGTCCATGGCAGGACTGGAGGGTCTGTGGTGGGCTGGAGGTCACGTGGCAGGCAGGAGGGCTCCCACCCATCCTGCCGGTCCCCACCTCCTGGTCATAGGCCCGCACAGAGTCCACCAGGCTGTGGATGTGGTAGAATGTGCTGGGGACTGGTCCAGCCCATGCAGGTGTCTGACCACCAAGCGGTCAGTGTGGAGTGTGCACAGGGAGCCCTGGCCGTGCTCGCACTCTCCCGGGAAGGACACGTCAGCGTGGTCCCTGGAATGACCGGGAGGTCAGCCGCAGCGCCCCCCACCCAACCTCACGGTTACCACAAGAAACAAGAGGCAACTCTGTGCAGAAAGACAGAACATCACCAGCCTGATGCTGTCCTGAGGAAGATCGGCTGGCATCTGGGAACTGGGTGCTATAGTGGGTTGAATGGGGGTCCCCCAGAAGTTATGTCCACGTCATGCCCCCCAGAATCTGAGAACGGAACCTCATTTGGAAGTAAGGTCTTTTCAGGTATAATTAGTTACGGATATGAAGATGAGGTCATCCTGGATCAGGGTGGCCCTAAATCAGGGACAGTGTCCTTCTAAGGGACAAGCGGAGAGACACAGACACACAGGAGACACCATGTGAGGACGGAGGTAGAGATGGGAGGGATGCGGCCACAAGCCCAGGGATGTCTGGAGCCCCCAGAAGCTGGAAGAGACAGGCAGGGCCCTCCCCTGGAGCCTCCGGAGGGAGCGCGGCCCTGGGACACCTTGACCTCAGACGTCTGGCCTCCAGGACTGAGAGAGGACAGGTTTCTGTTGCTCTGAGCCTCCGTTTGTGGTCGTTTGTCACAGCTGCCCCGGGAAGCTAATGCAGCTGGTGAGCAGCTCCCTGCCCTGATCTAAACCCTCCCGCCTCCCTTTAAGGGCAGCCCCCTGCGCCCGTGCTGTTTGCACAAGCCATGTGGTTCATGCTGAGCCCCGGCTCCCCGTCTGGGCACTGGTATTTTGGAGGGTGAGGGCAGACAACACCACGTGACCAGCCCCCAGCCGGGTTCCAAGCCTCTAGTGAGCTTCCCTGGGGGGACGGTGGTGCGGGTAACTGTCATGGTTCTGGCCTTCGTCGCTGGGGGAAGAGACACCCTAGAGACCCTCGAGGGAAGGAGTGGGCATGAAGGGCCATGAGGTGACCGGAGCAGGGGCCCTCCCTCCCGTGCATCCCTACTGCGTGCTGTGACCCATCTCAGCTGTGAGCACACAAGCCACAAGAATGTGCTGGGTCCTGTGAGCCTCCCAGCCAGTCCCTGAAGGCGAGGGCGGCCCTGCAGACCCCAGCCCTTTCCTCCACGTCTAGTAGGTGGAAGACCCACTTCTCCTTGCCATTCCAGAAGCGGTTCTGGGGCTGTCCTGGGAGGGCTTCTGGGGTTATGCGGGCTGAGCCCCTGTTGCTAAGTCCCCACTTCCCCACAAGAACGTCCAGAGCAAGCTGTTTGCCCTGTTGCCTGAATGCCCCCCCACCAGTTTTCTCAGGAAAGAATCAGGGGGTTCTGTAGCAGCGTCTGCAGGCAGCTCTGCATCTGGGCCCACGTTCACATCTTCTGTGTAAACACCGAGAACATTCCCTGACACGTGCCCCAGCTGACCACCTCCGCATGCCGACCACAGGCCCCAGTGCGGGCGTCAGAATGACCGCCCGTCTCAGCCTCCTCCTCTTGTTGTCAGAGCTGCTCCAGGCCCTGCTCAGAACCCGTGGACCCACTTTTCACAGGGCTGTCCTCCACCCCCCAACTTCAGCAGGAGTTCACCTAAGTATTTAAGTTAAGGGGTCCAGAGATAAGAAAGGAAACTACAAACAAACAAACAGATGGAACCAGCTGGGACCAAGATGGCAACGAATGTGACCTCCAACAGACCCTGAGTCTCATCACATGTTGAATTTACTATATCAGCATATGAAGTGACGCACCTACCAGTGGCCATGACTGGACATGAAGGACCAGAGACGGGTGAAAGGAGGTGGTACCCCACCCCCTTGGAAAAAGCCCCGCCCCTTCCCCGGAAGGCCTCTTCATCCCCATCATTAGCTGCACTCCTCCTCCCTTTGTCTTTACTCTTTCAAATTAAACCACTCTCTCCAGGAGGCCGAGAAGTTGATCTGTGAACTTAGTTCCCGCTTCTCCAGAGCCTGTGCTGTGCTGGTCTCAGCTTTGGTTTTGTTATTTGCTTACTTGAACCCACATGGAAAAAGGAGACCTTCCCCACTGAGGCAGAGCGCCTCGCCAGGCTCGGGCCCGCGCAGGGTCCATGTGACTTCACTTGGTAACCGTCTGTAAGGGGACGGTGGTCTCTGCCCGTGGGGTGGGGGCATGGCACAGGTACAGCCACAGCACCGGCTCCGTGGACGGCACAGCCCCCTCGTGGGCCTGGACCGTGTACTCTCGTCCCCACACGCCTGACACCCCCTGACAGTCATGACGGGGTGACACTGGCTGCTGGGCCTCCAGTCAGGAGGGACCAGAGGCTGCACCTGGTGCCAGATCAGACGTGCCTTTTCACGGGCAGGGGACATAGGAGATATTAGGACTTTGTGTCTAGAAAACAAACCAAGCGGCTAGAAGGTGATCTGAGCTGTGGACGTGAAACCCACGTGTGAGGTGAGCGCTCCCACTGGACACTGGCTCGGAAGCTTCCGCACAGGGGATGACCAAACCAGTGCTTCCCGCCCGACCCCTCCAGGCCTCCCTGGCGGGCACGGCTGGACCTGCACTCATCAGGCTCCCCGACCCGGAACCTGAAGGTCTGATGCTGGCAGGGCCTGGGGACGCGAGTGGTCACCCCACCAATGCTGCTCGGCTCCTCCTCCCCAGTGACCAGGGGAGGGAAGCCCCGTGGAGTCTGAGGCCCGGCACAGGCAAAGCTCGCACACCCCCTCTTCGGGACCCCCGGCCCCGCCCTGCTTCCTCAGCCCACCGTCTGCCCCTCCCAGTGCCCACGTCACACCGACCCACATTCCTGGTGTGGACGTCCATGTACACAAGCTGCTCCGTGTTCTCTTCCCACATGGGACACCCCCATCCCTGCTTCTCCCTAATGACGGCCTGGACCTCGAATGTTCTGGGCAGGAAGAGGGCCGAGGAGGAGGCTGGCGTATCCCGTCTGCCTCCTGGGGGCCCAGACACAGGGCTCGGGGGCTGCTGGTCCTTGAGGTTTGGATGTTTCCAGGTGTGGGATGAAACTGCCACTGCCCACTGGAGCTGCTCCTTCCGAGATTCAGAAAACCGGGGAACCCACCGAACGGAGCCCATCCCCAGGCTCTGCTGCAAGTCTGCTCGGATTTGCTCTCCTGATCCTGAAAACAGACCTGCGGGAAACAGGACCTGCGATTCCCATACTGATGGTGTTCCGTAGAATTTCCACTAGACCACTTTCTACCCTGTTCTGAGCAAATTACTAGTCAGTCCACGCTACCATCACTCCACGAGCAGACCAGGAAGCTGAGGCTCCGAGAGGCCAAGTAATCCAGCCGGAAGCAAGCTGTGGAACCACGGAGTGGGGTCTGCACCCGCCGCCCACCCAGGGGGACTGCCCACTCCCCACAGCTTCCACACCTGTTCCCTTAGCCCCCCTCCCGGGGCCAGCTCACAGAGCCTCCTCTTGGGGGGATTCACTCACCTTCTTCTAACAGGATCCGTCTCACTATCCTGTTCTGGGATCACCCGGAAAGCTTGTCACTCTGAAGCAGGTTCAGCCTCACGTCACCACGGCAGCTTTCCTGGACCACACTCACCACCTGCACGTCCGCTCCCAGCTCAGACCCAGAAAAGCCCCCTTGGCCCCGAGCCCCATGGCTCTGCCTGGGCTCCCACCCCCTCCTGCCTGGTTCGTCCCTCTCATGTCCCCTGCAGCATCACCAGGAGCTCCCACCTGCCCCAGGCAGGCTGTCTGCTCTGTCCTGGGGAGACCTCCATGGTGTCAGGTGGAAGACACAAGAGGTACCCGTGGGGCCTCCCTCATGCAGCACAGTGGCCAGCACCCACCTACTGACCTCATCACTCTGGATGGACAGGGGTTCATGAGGCCTGCAGCATCTCCTGGTTCTCATTTCATCCCAGCACCGCCCACAGGGAAGTTGCTAAGCAACTCTTTGCCGGCTGCACAGAGAGGACACTCATACACACGCCCCCCTCCCAGCACCCGGGGCTCTCGTGGTCAGGCCCCTCCCAGGATATGGAGCTCACCTGGGCAGGTACCCAGCAGCCTACAGAGTTCTTGTAGTCAGGCCCCTCCCAGGATATAGAGCTCACCTGAGCAGGTACCCAGCAGCCCACAGGACTCTCGTAGTCACGCCCCTCCCCGGATATGGAGCTCACCTGAGCAGGTACCCAGCAGCCCACAGGACTCTCGTAGTCACGCCCCTCCCAGGATATGGAGCTCACCTGGGCAGGTACCCAGCAGCCCACGGGGCACTCATAGTCAGGCCCCTCCCAGGATATGGAGCTCACCTGGGCAGGTACCCAGCAGCCCACGGGACTCTCGTGGTCAGGCCCCTCCCAGAATATGGAGCTCACCTGAGCAGGTACCCAGCAGCCCACGGGGCTCTCGTGGTCAGGCCCCTCCCAGGATATGGAGCTCACCTGAGCAGGTACCCAGCAGCCCACGGGGCACTCATAGTCAGGCCCCTCCCAGGATATGGAGCTCACCTGGGCAGGTACCCAGCAGTCCACGGGGCTCTCGTGGTCAGGCCCCTCCCTGGATATGGAGCTTCTCTGGACGGGTACCCTGGCAGGGCTGGGCACACGGGAACCGTGCGTATAGCCCTCATTGCAGAGCACCCCCAGCACACCTGTCGCTCAGAGCTGACACAGAGAACCTCAGAGCAGGGCTTGAACTAACAAACAGCAGCTCCGACAGGTCTGTGACCCTAGGCTTCACTCTGTGCGGTCTCCCTCCACCTGGTCTTCCGGGGGTTTCCACTGCAGCCGGGGCACCAGGCCTCTGTCTCCACCCACCACCCCTCCTCTCCCTGACTCCTGGGTTCCTCTCATTAGGAGAGGGTCTTCTTGAAGTTGTCTCCCACTCATGGACCAGATAAAATGATTAGAAAACAAGCCAGGGCTGCCGCCCCTTGTCTATCCTGACTCTCGGGACCCTACATCTGTTCCTTGGATCTGGCCGGTGCAGCAAGACCCATTTTCTGCAACTCTGAGCCTCTGAGGGGCGAGGATTGGCTGACCTGGGCAGCCTGACCTGGCCGGCCAGCCCTCCCCAGGTGTGCCTGGGTTGAGGTCAATATAACCACCCCTCCAGGCAGCAAAAGCCCCTGCAGCTGTGCCTGACGCCATATTCTCTGTCCCGTCAGCAGTCTTGGGGCTGGGCTGGTGGGAGGGAGTAGGGCCCACGGCTCTATGGGTGGCCCAGTGTGAGTGGGGCTCTGCTGGACTTTCTGCAGGAGTTGCCGGGCTGCCACCTGCTAAAGAAGAGGATGTGCCACCCATACCTGCTGCTGGAATTTCTCCCCTGGCAGAGGTGAGGAAGGAAAAAAGCAGTGGGTGCCGGGACAGAAGGGGTACCTCAGGCAGGGAAATGGAACGCTTCCAGAAGAGTGCCTGGGGCCAGGACCATCCTGGCTGGCCTGCAGGCACCAAGTCGGCCTGCGTGCTGTCGCTGGTGTGATTCCAAGCCCCTTGCTCTAGGCTTTCAAGTCCTTGCACACATTCAGGTGTTTTGCCTGGGAAGGGTGGGAAAAGTTCAGCAGCAGCTGGCCTGGGACTCAGCTCACGTTTACTCAGAGATGCCTTCTCATGGTCCCCCAGCTTTGCAATGAGGACGCTCCTTGTGGGGGCGCTGCTGGCTGCATGGGAGACGATTCCCCACCTCTGACCAACTTCAGAATTGTTTACCCCTGGAGCAAGTGCCCTGATAGGGTTTTCTTCGGTGTAACTAGTGGGTTCTTAATTAGCAATGTGAACGGTGATATCAGAGGTCCTGAATCAGGATGGAAATACTTATTTTATGCATGTACAGGCGTAAAAACCTGGGGAGGCCATGTGCAGCCGGCACCCTTAGGGATGGGTTTCCAACTGACCCCTCAACGTTCTGGTGTCCAGCCACTGCTTTAGGATTTCTGGGGCCCAATGCTGACTCTCAGGGCTCTGCGATCCAGCCTTTGTTGGCCTTTAATGAGACCCGCACTTCCAGGATCCTACAGAGCAGGGTCTGTGTGACTGTTCTGTGGCTTCTGTAACAAATGACCACAAGCTGGGTGGTTTAAAACAACAGGAATTCATCCTCCCCCAGTCCTGGAGACCAGACATCTGAGATCAGGGTGTTGCAGGACGGAAGTCTCTCCAAAGGCTCCAGGATAGGGTTCTTCCTGCCTTTTCCAGCTTCTGGGGGCTCCAGGCGTCCCCAGGCTCGTGGCTGCATCCCTCCCGTCTCTGCCTCTGTCTTCACGTGGCTTCTCCTCTGTGTCTGTGCCTCTCCTCTTTTGTCTCTCATAAGGACTCTCTCAGTTGGATTGAGGGCCACCCTAACCCAAGATGACCTCACCTTGAGATCCTTAACTACATATACAAAGACCCTTTTCCCAGATATGGTCCTGTTCACGTGTTCTCGGGGGACACATCTTTTGGGGCCAGCATTCAACCCATTACCTGTGTATATAATAACCCTCATTTTAGGAGATTACCAAGGTCCCGTATAGACTGGCATAGACAGCAGCCATGTGGGTGGGGGTCTGCGGAGAATGAGGACCCTGGAATCACCTGGAAGGGATGAAGTCCTGGCTGCATTAGGTGAGCTCTTCCACCACAGGGCCCGTGGAAACAGCCACTCGACTCTGTCCGTGGAAAGGGACCCAGTGCCGAGTCCAGAAGTGGTTACCTTGCAAAGCTGGCTCTTTTGGGATTTCGTCATCAATAGCATCATGTAACCAGTAACTACGGGCTTGGAGGAGTCACTCTCTGGCACATGATGACAGCACTAGTCACTTTAGGCTCACCAAGCCTAGAATAGGAATGTTTGAAGGAGAAGAGTTTGGGAGATTGCGAAGCTTGGTTGTCAAGGAAACTGAGCAGGTTTGTCAAGGAAACTTCTCCCTTAAACTGAAGGCAGGGCTGGGAGAGCTGAACTCCAGAGATCTTGTAAAGGGGCTGCTCTGAAGCACCATCACCTGAGAGGTGGTCTCAGTGTGAGCTGGGGTTTGAGAAAAGTGTGATGAGATTAAGCCAGACTTTCTGTGACAGCTGGGGAGGGGTTTGTAAAGCACCTTGGCTTTTAAGGCAGAAGTTTGTTGCTGGACAAAGTGTCTCCCAAAACTGGGCTGAAGCTCAAGCTGTCTCTTTCCCCTTCTTATGACAGTCCAGGGCAGGTGGGTGTCAGGTCCCCCTTGTTTCTCCTCCATTCTTCCAGGTGAGGGCTCCAACCAGCAGGGTGGGGTGACCAGGTGGGCATCATGCCCTCCGTCCTAGGATGCAGGCTGGCCAAGCCCTCACCACCTCCACCCCTTCCCCTTAGTAACACGAGACACTACACCCTAGCTGTAAGGAGTGGGAAGGCTGGGAGGTGCAGGGTAGCTGTGAACAGGAAAAAGGGAAATGGGTCCTGATGGGTAGCTGCGCAGCCCTGCTGTGAGGGTCGCCCAGACGCTAGCGCACAGACTCTGGGTCCTGTGAAGGTTCGATGCTTTGTGGTTCTGGAAATCCTATAGGAGATGGTCCACAGTAGGTGAAGCTAATGCTCTCAGTGGAGGTGGTGAAGCTAAAGATCTGCAGTTCAGACCGAAGGTGCCGATGTACATACAGGACAAAACCATCTCGTGTGAATGGACTTCAAGCACGTTTAACATGAATGCAGACATGTTAATGCCTAGCACCTTCTATCTTGTGCCTCTCCTCAGGGACCCCCTCCTCAGTTCCTGAAGATCCTGTAACTCCCGTACAGGTGGATGGAGAGTGGGCTCTGTCCAGTCTGAGCCCTGAGTTACCCTGTGTGTGAGTCTGCTCAGGACCGCTGTAACAAATACCACAGACTGTGCAGCTTGAATAACAGACCTATCTCCCAGTCCTGGATGCTGTCTGAGATCAAGGTGTATGCAGGCTGGTTTCTCCTGAGGTCTCTCTACTTGGTACTTAGACAGCCATCTTCTCCCCAGGTCCTCATGTGGCCTCCCCCTGTGCCTATCTGTGTCCTAATCTCTTCTTGTAGGACACCAATCCTATTGGATTAAGATCCACCCTAGTGACCTCATTTTTACCTTGATCGCCTCTTTAAAAATCCCACAGCCACATCCTGGGGTCCTGGGGGTTAGGGATTCAGCATGTGAATTTGGGGAGCATGGCTGAGCCTATCCCATCCTCCTTAGGAGCCAAGTGTGCCTCGGTCCTTCCTTCCCTCAAGTCACACGAGGTGATGTAGTGGCTCAGGGAGAGGCCACTTGTGCAGAGTCTGTGTCCCAGCTGGGGAGCCCTTCTCTGCTCTCTCTGATCAGGCCGTGGCCGTGCCAGTCCCCTCCTGAGGTGAGCAGTTCTGGGGTTTCCTGCCGTGTCGTCTGGCCGGCTGAGGTGCTCATTGTCAGGGAACTCAGGAGCCAGCAGCCTAGTGGGGATGTCGGGGACACTCAGGGCCTTGGCAGATGTCTCTCCCAGCAGATACCCTAGCGAAAGTGGGGAAACTTTTGGGGGATTACAGGTGGGGGAGAGTCACAGTCTCGTTTATGCTTCAGAAAGACCACGTTGGGGTGGGATGTGAGGTGCACCGTGCGGGCAGGGGGTTCTGTCAGGGCCTGATGGAGGAACCAGGCACAAGATCGGGCTTGGGCCAGGACTGTGGGCGTAGAGGTGAATTAGTGTGGGAACTGGCCACAGACTGCTGTCGAAATCTCGGCTTCCCTGTGCACCGAGGCCAAACAGAAATACGGAGACAGGGATTTTGGAGGAAGAGAGAGATGGCTTTATTCTTCTGCCAGACAACAGGGAAGACACAGCCGGCTAGCGCCTCAAGAACTGGGCACCCCTCCTTGAGAATCAGGGAAGATTTTATACGTGGGGCTCTCGCAGTCTGGGGTATAGGATGAGGATCGAAGTAGTGAAGGTCTTGCATT
Source organism: Eschrichtius robustus (assembly GCF_028021215.1). NCBI lineage: Eukaryota > Metazoa > Chordata > Mammalia > Artiodactyla > Eschrichtiidae > Eschrichtius > Eschrichtius robustus. Next base: position 95,002,806 of record NC_090828.1, read on the forward strand.
CCTCCTTTCCCTTGCATTATTTCAAAACAGTCATAGTTGGCATCAGGCTGCCCGGTAATTGGGGTACGGCAGTCTGGTAATTGCGTCCGTTTGCTTCTGGTTTATCGACCGGTGACCTTGTTTCTGAAATGCAAAAACTATAGGGGGTGACTTGTTATGAAGGGCGTATAGAATGTAAGTGCTGGACATAATAAGGTTAGGGAGTGAGAGGCAGGGGATGTAACTCACACAGAGTTAGGGGTAATGGGTGCCAGAGGTAAATTACATAGTGTCAGGGAGTGAGATTAGCTTTGTAAAGTACACATCTAGTTACTACAAATTAGTGACAAAGTAAAACAAGGAGTGATTAACTCTTTCAGGCCAGATTATGTTTCTTCTCTAGCCTATTCACTGTTCCCTTTGTTTTCCTTGTTCTCAGGGGAGGGGAAACTTCATTTCTATTTTTGCTGCAACAAGACTCTGGAGGAGCAGATGACAGTCAGTGGGGCACAAGGAGAGTGGGAGCCTGGGAGACCCCAGTGTTACCGAACGAAACTTGGGGCCGCTTGCCCGAGTGCAGTAAAGCCAGTCTACTGACACCGGGTGTGGTGAAGGGAAGTGCAGCTTTAATTGTAAGAGTGCCAATACAAGGAGGCCAGGTGGCCTGTGCTCTAAAACCCCAAACTCCCTGAAGGATTTCAGCAAAGGAATTTTAAAGGCCAAGTGAAGGAGGGGGGTCGCAGGGTATGCGATCAGCTGGTGCACAATTCTCTGGTTGATGGTGAGGTAACAGGCGGTTAACATTATAAATTCTTAGGCACCGGAAGTTCCGGGGCTACCTGTTCAAGATCATCAGGTAGTTAATTTCTTCCGTTTGGTGGTGGTTTCAGCATCTGTAAAACAACTCAGGAAGCGTGCATCAGATACTGTTATCCAGGTATTTCAGAGAGGAGCTACAGCAGAGGATGTCCCGGAGGGGTCTGTCCTGGGAAGGCCCCGTAGGGTCCTGCTCGGTTACACCCGGTGCCTGGGCTCGGCAACCTGGGAAGGTGGGGCTGCTCCTGGGTGTGGGGAGCTGCAGGATCCCAGTCCTCTGAGGGGCCTGTTAGCCCCCAAGGTGAGATGGGGGTGCAGTGACTGGACAGAGGCATCTGGCCTGCAAGAGGGGCTGAGGCTGGAAATGTCACGGGAATCATCGCAGGGAGGGAGAGGAAAGGCCAATGGGGGCAGGTAGGTCACAGCAGACTATGTGCAGGTGACTGCGGTCCTGTTGGAAGCAACTCAGAGCCAGAAAGGAGTGGCCGTCAGGGGCTCAGCTCCATTCTCTTGTTCCTTTGTAAAACCACTGTGTCAGAGTTTGAGACACTGCCAGTAGATGTCTGGGCCCAGTGCTGCCATGGCTTCATCAAAGGGGCCCAGGGGGAACACAGAACCACTGCAGACCCCGCCCGTGTCCTCAGTGGGAATGAATCCCATTGGGGCTCCTGGGCTCACAGACTTGAGGGAACCTCTGTCCTCAGGACTGGCCTTCCTCCTTCCTCTCACCTGCTGGTCAGAGGCCCAGGCACCCCCAACCTGGCTCCACCCCCAGGGCCTGGATTCTGGGACAGCTTAGGGGTAAGCAAGACCCTCATGTTCCTTTATCTGCCTGGGGGCGAGAATGTCTTAAACGCTGCAATTGACTGATGATAGAGGGCTGAGTGTTTCCAGCAGGTATGGGTGGAAAGATGGGGCGTGAAGTTCCTGTGTCTGCAGGGTCTTCCCAGCGTGAAGATCTGTGTGTTTCCCCGGCCAGTCAACATCCGCCCAGGAAGCCCAGATCCAGCATTACGAGGGCAGAGGCTCTCCCCTTGCTTATCTGTAACTTCCCGCTCCCACAGTGAGGAGCCTGGCTCCCACCATCTGCCATTTCTGTATGCATTGCTCCTTTCCAGGTTACATGTGCAGAGGTTTCAGAGTTGTTAGCTACTACACCCTGGAAAGAACTTCGTAAAATAAAGCCCACTGTTTATATACTGTCCATTTTGCCTTTAATCTACAGATTCCATTCATTTCCAAAGGTAACTTAGGTCAGCACCTTTGATCCCATCCCCTACGGTGAGTTGTTTCCATATATTTCTAATACAGTTAGACTCTGTCACATAATGTATTCCATCCTGCAACACTCCTACATCTTAAATAACTAAATTTGAATAGATTATGATTGACCCCTTGGGCTACACACATCTATGGGTTTAGACAAATGCATAGTGACAGGTATCCATCCTAGAGTGTCACATGGAATACTTCAAACCCCCCACCGCATGATCTGCTTATCATCTGTGTAGCTTTGCCTTTCCCAGAGTGTCACCAATGGGGTCATACTGTGTGAAGCCTCCTCAGCCTGGATGCTTTCACGTAGCAGTATATACTGAGGATTTATCCATGTCTTTCCATAGGCTGATGGTGCATTCCTTTCTGCTGAGTAGTATTCCACTGCATGTGTATGGGCGGAAAAACAATTTTCCCTCTACTTTTCTAGGTTCTTGGTTGAGGACCCCTGCCCCTGAAATAAAAGACAGATTACCAGGAGAAAAGCAGAAGTTTAATTACATGTATACCTTCTGAATACAGCGGGGATAGCAAGGAAAACTGAGTCACTTCCTGAAATGACCAAAACCATCCCCTTAAATACCTCTTCAGCTAAAAACAGAAGAAATATGCTGGGGAAGGGGGGAAGACTACTTATGGCAGGTTATCATGCAAAGCACAGTAAACAAGGGTATGATTGTTTGCACATTTAAGTCAGGACTTCTCCATTGAAAAGAGTTACTTAAGATTTAATTATCCTTCCATTTTTGGTGGAAAGAGGGACATACCCTTATAAATGGAGACTTCTGTATTGTAAACGTCTTTCATAAAACAGCAATCTCAGTTTTCTGAGATATTTTTATTGGATATATTATTTTATTTTTGGCTGCATTGGGTCTTCGTTGCTGCGTGCAGGCTTTTCTCTGGTTGTGGCGAGCAGGGGCTACTTTTCTTTGCAGTGCATGGGCTTCTCATTGTGGCTTTTCTTCTCGTGGAGCACAGGCTCTAGGTGTGCAGGCTTCAGTAGTTGTGGCACACGGGGTCAATAGTTGTGGCTCGTGGGCTCTAGAGCGCAGGCTCAGTAGTTGTGGAGCACGGGCTTAGTTGCTCTGCGGCATGTGGGTTCTTCCTGGACCAGGGCTCGAACCCGTGTCCCCTGCATTGGCAGGCAGACTCTTAACCACTGAGCCTCCAGGGAAGCCCCCCCCCCCTTTTTTTTTAAAGCAGACCAATAATCCTTATGCCAGAGATACATATTTTGGGGTGGCATATTCTACTCGCCTTGACATGGATGTACCCCAATTTGCTTATACATTCATCTTTTGAAGGATATCCTGATTTCTTCAAGTTTTTAGCCATTATGAAAGTGCTGCTGTGCATAATTGCATCCTTGTTTGCATTTGGACATAGATTTTCAAAGCAGTTGCCTGAATACTGGAAGCATGATTGTTGGATCCCAACGTGAGACTTGTTAGTTTTGGAAAAAACTGCCAAATTGTCTTACAAAGTGGCTGCACATGCACCCCCCCAGCTATGAAGGAGAGCTCCTTTTGTTCCTCACCCTCTAGCAATTGGTATTTTCATATTTTTGGAGTTTAGCAGTGCTAATAGGTATGCTGTGATATCTCATGATTTTAATTTGTAATTCCCTAATGGTATATGATGTTGAGCTTGTTTCTGCATGATTTTTACCATCTGTATATCTTTTTATGGCGGGATGTCTGTTCAGATCATGCTGTTCACGTTCATGCTTAGAGGAGCCCTGTCTCCTCAGGACCCACTGGGGCTTTGGCTTCTGGGACACGTGGGTTGCGTCCACGCTGACGGCCGGGCTTCAGGACAAGCTGGGGTTGAGTCCACGCTAACAGAAGCCGAGTCTCCTCAGGACCCCCTGAGGCTTCAGCTTTGGGACACTGTGGGGTCCAGTTCATGCTGAGAGGAGCCTGGTCTCCTCAGGACCTGCCGGGAGGTGACACCACTGAGGGAAAAGGTGAGGAAATGTGGGGAGAAGGTTCCTGAGCGTTGCTGACTGCTGAGGGTGTCTGTCTTCAGAGGACCCAGGAGAGGAAGGGCTTGATGTGGAAAACTGGGTTTTTGGCCGCTTTTGTGTGTGGTGTAGACAGAGTGCAGTGTTGTTCTTTGGCGAGTGGCGTCCGGTTTTCCCAGCACCGTTCATTGAGGGGACTGTCCTTTCCCTGGTGTATGTTCTTGGCTCCTTGCTTGTGAATTAACTGACCACATACCTGTAGGTTGGTTCCTGGGCTCTCTGCTTTGTTCCTCTGGTCTGTGCGCCTGTTTTTGTGCCAATTCCACACTTTTTGGGGAATGTAGCTTCGTAATGAAGTGTGAAGTCAGGGAGCGAGATGCCTCCAGCCCATTCTCTTTCCTCAGGGTGGCTTTGGCTCTTCTGGGTCCTTTGTGGTTCCACACACATCTTAAGATTGTTTGCTCTGTTTCTATGGAAAATGTCTTTGGACTTTTGGTAGGGATTGTGTTGAATGTGTACATTAATTTGGCTAGAATGCATATTTTTTAAAATTAAAAAAAAATTTAGGCCACACCATGTGGCATGCAGGATGCGGGATCTTAGTTCCCCAACCAGGGATTGAACCTGCGCCCCCTGCAGTGGGAGCGCAGAGTCCCAACCCCTGGTCGGCCAGGGAAGTCCCACCTTAGAATGCATATTTTCACACTATTCTTTTTACCCATGAGCACGGGGTATCTTTCCATTTATTTTTGTCTGTTCAGTTTCCTTTATCAGTGTCTTCCAGTTTTCATTGTGCAGGTCCTTCACGTCCTTGGTTAAATTTACTCCTAGTTATCTTTTTGGATGCAATTGTAAGTGGGATTTTTTTAAAAAATTCTTTTTCTGATGGTTCATTATCAGTGTATAGAATCACAAATGATTTTTGTGCATTGATTTTTCTTTCTTTTGTATCCTGCAGCTTTACTGAATTCATTTTTTAGTTGTAACAGTTTTTTGGTGGTTGAATGTGGAAAACTAGAATTCAGAAATCCCACTATTTCAACTACATCTAGGTCATCCACAGCACCCAAGACATAGTGGCTCCCAATATAATCTTCCCACGGTGCCTCTTGTAGTATGTGGCCTCCTACAAGGGTGATTGGCATCACCACTGTGGGTGAGCTGGATCTGGGTAGAGCTTGGCCTCTATAACAAAGTTTGATGTCTGTATTTCTGGCGTGGTACGACATGGTTGTTTGATAAGCGCTTTATTTTCTAGTAAATTTCAAGTGTATAAAAAACTTCAAATAGCAGTATCAAGTTTTCCACATTCACAAAATACTCCAGTTTGTTTTACCCTGTGAGAGTGGGAGGGCCACTCTCCCAGGGAACCAGCACATAACCCCAAAATGGGGAATAATTATGGTTTCCACATTATAATCCTATCCCCAGACCTGCTTCAACTTTCACCAGCTGCCCCAGCTTTGTGGAAACGTATTTTTCCATTCGAATCCAGTTTTCTTTTCTTAGAACCATCACTGGGGCTTTTCCTCACTTTAAAAACCTTGCTGGATTTAAAGTGTACAAGATGAGCATGATCTGGGTGGTTTTTCTGTATGGCTTCTTTCACTTAGGATGTTTTCAATGTTTATCCACACTGTAACATTGATCATTATTTCATTCATTTTTTTCCATTGTGATTAAAAACACATAACATTTACCACTTAAACCATTTTTTAAAGCTTTTTTAAAAAATTTACTTTATTTTATTTTTTGGCTGTGTCGGGTGTTTGTTGCTGTGTGCAGGCTTTCTCTAGGTGCGGCGAGCGGGGGCTACTCTTAGTTGCTGTGTGCAGGCTTCTCATTGCGGTGGCTTCTCTTGCGGAGCACGGGCTCTAGAGCGCAGGCTCAGTATTTGTGGCACATGGGCTTAGTTGCTCCACGGCATGCGGGATCTTCCAGGACCAGCGCTTGAACCCATGTCCCCTGCATTGGCAGGCGGATTCTTAACCACTGTGCCACGAGGGAAGACCCATTTAAACCATTTTTAACTGTACAGTGCTATGGCGTTAACTACATTCACATTGTTGTAAAAATATCCTCACCATCCATCTCCAGAACTTTATTTTCCCCATGTGAAACCATAGCCATTAAACACTAACTCACCTCAACCTCTGGCAACCTTATTCTACTTTGTCTTTGAATTTGACTTATCTGGATACCTCATACTAGTGGAATCATAGAACGTTTGTCCTTTCTGTGTCTGGCTTGTTTCACTTAGCATAATAACTTCAAGGTTCATCACATTGTAGCATGTGTGAGAATTACCTTAGTTTTAAAGGTTGAGTCATATTCCATTGTGTATATACTACACTGTACTTATCCATTCATCTGTTGAAGGATGTGTTGTGTTGCTTCCACCTTTTGGCTATTGTGAATAATGTTGCTATGAATATGGGGTACAGATATCTGTTCCAGTCCTTGTTTTCTAATATTTTGGGTGTACACCCTGGAGTGGAATCAAGGGATCATACATTTTCCATGTTTTTGAGGAGCCACCATACAGTTTTCCACAGCGGCTCTATAATTTTACTTTATTCCTTTATATGACAGAATAATGCAGCTTATGGGTCTACCTTATTTTGCTTATCTGTTTACCTGCTGATGGACATTTACATCTTTTCTACCTTGGGCTACTGTGAACAGTGCTGCTATGAATAATTGGTGAACAAGTTTTTGTTTGAACACCTGTTTTCAATTTTTTGGGTATATGTCTAGGAGTGGAGTTGTTGAACCACATGGTAATTATATTTTATATTTTTGAGTAAATGCTAAAGTTTTGTACACATAGACTGCACCATTGTACATCTCCACAAGTAACTTTTAAGGGTTCTAATTTCTCTACATTGTTGCCAACATTTGTTATTTTTATTTATATATTTAAAAATTTATTTAAGAATTTATTTTTATTGTAGTGTGTGTGAAGGGGCATCACATCGTGGTTTTAATTTGCATTTTCATCATGACTACTGATGTTTGACATCTTTTCATGTCCTTGTTGACCATTTGTATGTCTTGCCTGAAGAGCAGTCCATGCAAGCCATTTGTCTGTTTCAAAAATTTTATTGTTTGTCTTTTTGTTGATGAGTTGTAAAAGTCCTGGGTATATTCTAGGTAAAGAGTCTTATCAGATATACAACGTGCCAATATTGTCTTCCATTCTGTGGGCCGTCTTTTTACTTTCTGGATAGCCTCTTTTGATGCACAAAAGGTTTGTAATTTTGAGGAAATCCAATTTGTCGATTTTTTCCTTTCATTTCTTATGCTTTACTGTCAAATCTAAGAAACCATTGCTAAATTCATGGTCAAGAAGATTTAATTCCTTGGTTTATTTGAGAGTTCATACAGTCATCCCTCGGTACCCACTAGGCCAGGCTTTAGGTCTTGGGTTGAGTCAGTGTGAGGGTTCAGGGGCCATGGTTTAGGGTTATGGGTCATTGTTGGAGAGTCATGGTAGAGGGTTGTGGTTAAAGGGTCAGGGTCGGGGATTAGAGTTTAGGGGTCAGGGGCGAGGGTCTAGGGGTCTGGGGCTAGGGTTGTTAGGGGGTTAAGGTTAGAAGTTAGGGTTCTTAGGGTAAAGGTTAGAGTTATATTTAAGCACAATTGGCCCTCATTGCCCTCCCCTCTCCTTCTCTCTGAAGCCTCCAGAATGGATAGGACTTGCCCAGGGTCAGACAGGAGTCAGGGAGCTGAGGTCAATAACTGTTTTTCTGGCCTCCCTTCCCTCAGTCCTGGGCTCTGAGAGAAGAATGAAATGTCTGTTCTTGTCTCGGACTGTTTCTTACCCAACTCAACCTCTGTCAAGGATTGAGGAGGGTGTCAGAAGTCATGCATGGTTTCCTTCTGCCCTCCTACCTGGGAAGGGTGATGCTGGCCCTACTCTGCCTGGGCAGCCCCAGGTTCCAGCACAGCCCAGACAGCAGGGCACTCAGTGGACATGTGTGGATTTATACAGGACTGGGTGCAGTGACCTGCCAGCCCCCAGATGTTGCCTTCTTAAGGGCTGGTGGGGCCCTCCTAACACTGGAGGCATCCTTTGTCCCATCTGAGTTGGCCTGAATAGATGATCAGCTCTCAGGCAGGACAGCCCTTGACCTCTGACTATCCAGGCAGGCATCTGTGGTTCTCTAGCTCAGTCCAGCCTGGGCCTTGCCAGGCCCTCATGTATAGTTACAGAGCTGACCGTGATGCCGGGCAATTCAACAGCTACCTAGGCGGTGTAGACATTCCTTTGAGAAGTTTCAACTACCAACATCCATGTGGTTGAGAAAAAGGCCACCCCCTCACAGCCTCATAGGCTGCCAAGAGAAGTAACAATCCTCTAAACATTGGAATGTGTCCCTGACACAACAACCATACAGGAGACCATGGCCCTGCAATCCTTTGTCCTTTCAGTCGTTAGAAACTTTTGACATTCATATTCATTAAGAATCAAAGATATGGGAGCACCTGGACCTCACAATGGGAGGTTCACACTGAGACTGCATTGTCTTGGAGAGCCATATGCATCCATGTGGCCTCTGGAAAGCCTGCCAATTATGGGTTTCATGGCATGGAATAATTCTTGAGCTTCCCATTACTTCATTGCACAAGAGTTTCCTTACCACCCTAGCGTTTGGTTTCTTCACTTAGTAAATGAGAGAGAAGAAACTGGAAAATGAGCAGTATTGTTTTTCAGGGATGGGCAATTAATATGGCCAGGGAGATGGCATAACTCAAGGGCTCCCACCTCTCAGGGGCAGGAATGAGGTCTGTGTGTCTTCTGAGGGCACATGGGCTGTTTTGGGCCCACCTCTGAGATGTGAGGACCTGATGCCCAAGGAAAGAGACTTGAGTTTACCACCACCAACGATCCTGACTTGTCAGCAAGTGAAAGAACTTCTTGCAGTCTTGGGAGGACAGTAAGAGCACTGGACGAGTAGCTGCAGCCCCTGACCCTGAGTGAACCCCTTTCTTCCTTTTGTGTCAGATTCTGTGCTGTGCAGTGAGCTGTCATTGACTTAGAATCTGTTGCTTTCTGCCAGCCAGCATCTGTTCTCAGGCCCAAGTGCCTCAGTTTTCCTTTGGGAGTTACATCTCACCTGCTTCCAGTCCAAACGGTTGCAGAAGGGTGACCCCATGTTCCACCCAGCTTGAAGATGGGTTTACAAACCACATCTAGTCAGTCCCATTTTCCATCTTCTGGTGATGGGTCAAGGATGAGAATGCAACCCAAGCCAGATCAAAGGCATTTAAAACCATGACTTTCTTGGAACCCAAGAAAAGGAGAAATTCTTTCTTGGAAAATGGATGGTGAGTGGTTGTCAGCCTAGAATTGCTGTTGGCCCAAGGGCAATGAGAGAGCCTGTGCCTGTGAATGGGGTCCCCCAAAGGCACTGAGCAGGACAAAGTTTTTGAGAGAAGCAAGGTCACACTGAGATAGTGTGAGCCACTGGACCTACCAGGTCCAAACCCATTCTTTAACTTGCCACTTGCAAGTATTAATTTATTTCTACCCTTACAATAAATACTAACTTATTTTACTTCAGTAAGTGTGTCCAGTCGTTGGGAAAAGAAAAATTCGTAGTTGATACATCTGAATCAATAATCCCTGATCCTTCCTCAGGTGTCCTCACTGGGTAGGCATAGCTGGGGGAGATGAAGATTCTGGGTGGGACCAGATATCAGTGGAGCTGCCAAACAGCTCTGCCCCTGTTCCTTCCCTGTCCCGGGAGAGGGAAACCCTGGAACAGTGATAGGATAACCAGTATGGGGAAGAGGTTCCTCAGTGATTAATTGGTCTTTTTGTATTTTCCTTAATTTAGTGTTCATTTTGGTAATGTGTTTTTACAAAGAAATCACCCGTTTCTTCTAGATTTCCAGTTTGTTACAGTAGGTTTCTCTTATTTGACGTTTAATTTTTCCTGTCTAATTTTCTACAGAATCATGACAAATAATGAACAAATATTGATACTCTATTATTAACTGAAGTCCCTATTCATGTTCCCTTTGTTATACCTTTCCTTGTTCCAGGATCTCAAAGGACATGGGGTCATCATATCTATTTAGTCTCTTCTGGGCTTTGACAGTTGCTCAGACTCTCCTTGTTTCCATGACCTTGACAGTGTGGAGGAGGACTGGTCAGGTATTTTATAGACTGCCGGGCACTGGGATTTGCTTGATGTTTTTGTTGTGGTTAGACTTGGCTTTGAAAAAGCAGATCACAGAGGTGAAGTGCTTCCTCTTCACTGTATGTCAAGAGGACAGGCTCTCAAGGGAACTTCTCACTTATATTCTCAACTTTGGTCACCTAGCTGAGGTAGTGTTTGTCAAGTGTTCCCACAGTGAAGTTAATTTTTTTCCCATGTCCATCCTGTGTGTCTTATTTAGGAGGAAGTCATAATGCAGAACCCACACTTGAGGAGAGAGGGGTTAGCTTCACATCCTTGATGGACAGCTGAGTGGCTATATAAATTGTTTAGAAGCTTTCTGCATAGGAGATTTCTATTTAACACCGTTCATCAAAAACTATGTAATTTATTTTTACCAGTTTGGGCACGTGAATAATTATTGTAAACTTTTGGTTATAATCCAGCGCTACATTATAAGACTGCTTAGTTAATTCTTGCTTTGGCTGCTGAGAGCTTTTTCCATTTGCTCCTGTTTTCATTTTACATAATTTCTCTTTTGTGGGTTTTTAAAATTTTTGGTACTTCTTTACTTTCTGATATTTTAAGATTATCCTGCTTCATATATTTACTGTCTCAGTCCTAGTATCAGCCCTTTCTTCAAAGAGCCCTTGTTCCTTTTATTAGAGAATGGTATTAAAAACGTACATGTGGGAGCTAAATATGCTCAGCTGACAGTGCATGGAAATATATGCATGTATCCCAGCCTATGCATACACACATAATTATAAAGATTTCCATGTGGAACTATGTGCAGGCTAAAGATAGTTTATACTGATATCTCCAACCGGATCTGTTATGACATGGATATTGTAACCTTCTCTCTTTGTTTGACTGTAACATCCCACTCCAGTGGTAAGAAACCTGGCTTCCACCATTTGTCATTTATTAAATTCAGTGCTTGTTCCATTCAATTACTGATATAGTAGTTTCAGTAGTATTAGCTACTACCCCTCATGGAAAGAACATAGAGTCCACTGTGTATGTAAGACACATTTTGTCTTTGGCCTACAGATTCTGTACATTTCCAAAGTTAACTTAGGTCAACCCATTTGTCCCACTACCAACAGTGAGTTTTTTCATACATTTCTGAATCAGATTCTTTGTTACATTCTGTATTCCAGTCTTTGACACTCCCATATCCTAAGCAGCTAAGTTTGAATAGATTGTAATTTACTTGTTGGGTTGTAAAAATCTGTGGGTATAGACAAATGCATAGTGACAGGTATTCACCACTAAAGTATCATATGGACTATTTCAACCACATATTCTATACATTGTTTACCATGTCAGTTTTGCCTTTTCTAGAATGTCATATAAATGAGGCCATACAGTGTGTAGCACTTCAGACTGGATTCTTTCACTTAGCAATGTAAGTTAGATGTATCTATTTTTTTTTGCATGGGTTGATGGTCCATTCCTTTATATCTCTGAATACTATTGCATTGCATGTATATTAGAGGAAAAATAATTTCCCCTCTACCCTTCTATGTTCTTTATTGAGATCTCCCTTGTAATGAAAAAGAGAGGAACTAGAGAAAACAATCAGAAGTTTAATATATACCATGCATACCTCCTGTATACTTGAAAGATACCCAGGAAAACTGAGTCACTCCCTGAATTGGCCCAAGCCGTTACCTTAAATGCTATCTTCTGCTGAGAACAAAAGAAAGATGTTAGGGAATGGAAGAAGCCATTTAAAGGAGGTTATTAGGCAGAGCACAGTAAACAAGGGTATGGTTGTTACACAGATTTACATCCAGGCCTATTTCATTGACAAGGTTTTTTTATAAAAAACATTTATTTATTTGGCTGTGCCAGGTCTTAGTTGCGGCCTGTGGAATCTTTAGTTGTGGCATGTGGGCTCTTAGTTGCAGCATGCGGGATCTAGTTCCATGACCAGGAGTTGAACCCTGGCCCCCTGCATTGGGAGCATGGAGCCTTAGCCACTGGACCAGCAGGGAAGTCCCAACAAGCTTTTCTTGATATTTAGTCATCATTCAATTCCTGGTCCAGAGAGGGACAAACCCTTACAAATGGAGATATCCTTAATAAATGTAAATTTACCTCATAAAAGGGCATTTTCTACTTGGCTTTGAAAGATTCTCCTGGGTCTGCTGTTTCTTATTAATCAGTCCAAAATAATCCTTTTGTCAAATGGGCATATTTTGGGGTGGTGTATTCTGCTCTCCTTGACATGTATGTGCCCTAATTTGCTTATGAGTTCACCTACAGAAGGACATCCTGATATCTTTAAGTTTTTAGCCATTATGAATAGAGCTGCTGTACATTACTTGATGCTAGTTTGGGTTTGAACACAGTTTTTCAAAGCAGTTGTCTAAATACAAGTGGTACACTTCTTGGATCCTAAGGTGAGACTTTTTAGATTTGGAAAAAATTGCCAAACTGTCTTCCAAAGTTGGTTGTACATGCATTCCACCAGCATCTTGAGTATATTCTTGTATGCTTATTTACTGCCTGTTTATCTTCTTGGGCCAGGTGTGTGTTTCAATCTTTACCAAATTTTAATGGCGTTGGCATAATTTGAGTACAAATCCTTTATCAGATATGTGCTTTGGAAATAGTTTCTTGCAGTTTGTGGTTTGTCTTCCGGTTTTCTGAATAAGGTCACCAGACCCAAAGTCATGTAGATTATCTTTTTTTTTCTAGGATTTTTTATAGTTTGGTAATTTAAATTTGTCTATGGGCAATTTTGAGTGAATTTTGGTTTAAGTTGTAAAGTTTGTGTCTAAATTCATTTCATTACATGTGGTTTGTAATTAATTGCTCCTTAACCATCTTTTGAGAAGATACAGTGAGATACTTGGCTCCATTTCAGTTTGGATTTCCAAACTTAGTATATACAGCAGAACTGCCTTCCGGATGAGGCCTCTGGGTTTGTGAGTGTGGCACTCCCGGCACTTCTCTGACGTCCCACAGGGGGCGCCGAACCCACCTGTCTGACCCTGGGGGCACAGGTGCACCCTGCCCACAGACTTTGCTCTGTGACAAGCAGACAGGAGCTTTGTCTCCTGTCAGGGCTTAGGCTTCTGGACCATGAGGCATTGTCCACACTGACAGCAGCTGGGTTTTCTCAGGAACCACTGGTGAGGAGACGCCACAAGAGGAAAAAACGAGCAAGTGTGGAGAATCTTCCTGTGCAGCTGACTGCTGGGTGGGTGGGGTGCTTCTTCAGGGGACTCAGGAGAGAAAGGGTTTAATGTGGAATACTGTGCACTTTTAGTTAGTTTTATGTGCAGTGTAGATGGTGACCAGTGTCGTTCTTTGGGGTCTGGTGTCTAGTTTTCCTGGCACTGTTTGTTGATGGCTTTGGATAGAATAAACATTTTAATAATTGTAATTTTTCTGATGCATGAGCATGGAATATTGTTTTCTATTGTGTCTTCAATTTCTTTATCAGTGCTTTATAGTTTTCTGAGTATAGGTCTTTCATGCCCTTGGTTAAATTTATTCCTAAATAGTTTGTTCTTTTTGATGGAATTGTAAATGGGATTGTTTTCTTAATTTTTCTTGTTGGTGTTCATTATTAGTGTATAGAAACAAAACTGATTTGTGTATATTGATTCCATATTTTGCAACTTTACTGAATTTATTTTTTAACATATTTTTTGAAGTAATGTGAAAAATTGCAATACTAAAATCTCACAGTTTCTACTGCACCCCAGGTAATCCACAAGACCCAAGACATGGTAGCTACTAATATACTCTTCCCACGGTGCCTCTTAATACCATGTGGACTCCTACAAGGGAAATAAGTATCACAACTTTGGTTGAACTTGGTCTGGGTAAGTCTTGGCCTCTATAACAAAATTTGATGTCTGTCTTGTCTGATTTTCTGGCATGATACTGACACGGTTGTCTAGAAAAGTAATTTACTTACCAGTAATTTAAAATGTACAGAAAAGTTTCAGTAATCGCCAAAAGTACTCACATTTGCCACCTCACACAAAATGCTCAGTGTGTTTTGCCCAAGGAACCAGCACATAACCCCTAAATGAGGAAATCCTGATGTCTACATTATAATTTAATACTCAGCCCCACTTCAACTTTCACCTGCTGTCCCAACTGTATGAAAATGTCTTTTTCCATCCTGATCCAGTTTTCTTTTTCTGCAACCATTACTGAGTTTCCCCCTCATTTAGACAGCCTTGATGGATTTGAAGCAGACAAGATGAGCATGGGATCTAGGTTGCCTTTTCTGTATGGCTTTTTTTCACGAAGAATGTTTTTAATGTTCATTTTTGTAACAAATATCAGCACTACACTTTTTTCATTGTCATTAAAAATACAAAACATGACTTTAACATTTAATTCTTTTTACGTATACAGATTTGTGGTATTAACTACCTTCATATAGTTGCACAAACAAGTTAACTAACATGTGTACCTCCTGTGTGCATGGGAGATACCCAGGAAATTGAGTAACACCCTGAAACGGCCCAAGACATCACCTTAAATACCGTCTTCATCTAAAAGGAAAAAAAGGAAGGCTATAGTTGCTTCTGCTACATTCATTTGATTGTATATGGTTTCCAATTGATGTTGTATAACTAGTTGTGGAGAAGTCATGGGATACTTGGCTTCATTGCAGTTTGAATTTCCAAATTTAGTGCATTCTGCAGGCTTGATACAAGGTTTAGAAACTTCATATTGGATCAGGACATCCCATGGTGTAACAGGGATTAATGGTTTGTTCAAAAATTAAAGTTCCCTGTGATATGAATTCATCCTGGAGTAATCCAGGTTAGTTTCTGTTATACATTTTTCCCAGTATAAAAGGAAAAGAGAAATAAGGCCTAATTTATAAAAATGCCTTCAAACTAATTGATACTGAAGTATAGTTGACTTACAATATTGTGTTAATTTCTGCTGCACAGCAAAGTGATTCATATATATATATACATACATATATACATATTTTTCATATTTTAATACTTTTATACATACTTTTTGCATACTTTAATACATACTTTTTAACCTGTTCCTTAAAACACTAGTGCTTAGGAAATCTATTGGAGGCAGAAGCAGTCAAGGCTAGCTTAGGGTTAGGGTTAGTGTTAGGGTTAGGGTACGGCTTAGGGTACGGATTCGGGTACGGCATAGGGTATGGGTTAGGGTTAGGGTCAGAGTTAGTTTTAGAGTTAGGGCTCAGTTTAGGGTACGGGTTAGGATTAGGGTACGTGTTAGGGTTAGGGTAGGGGTTAGGGTAAGGGTACGCATTAGGTTAAGGGTATTTATTAAACCTATCCCACATTCTAGATAAAACTTTGCACGTAAAGGAATATTATTTGGGGTCCAACCATGGAGAAGAGTTTATACAGTAGGAAAAGATAAGAAACAAACCCATTATAAAGAAATCACATTAGGATTTTCTTTTTAACCTGTTCCTTAAAACACTAGTGCTTAGGAAATCTAATGGAGGCAGAAGCAGTCAAGGGTAGCTTAGGGTTGGCGTTAGGGTTAGGTTACGACTTAGGGTATGGGTTCGGGTACGGCGAAGGTTTTGTGTTAGGGTTAGGGTTAGTTTTAGGGTTAGGGCTCGGTTTAAGGTACGGGTTAGGATTAGGTTACGTGTTAGGGTTAGGGTAGGGGATAGGGTTAGGGTACGCGTTAGGGTTAGGTTATTTATTAAACCTATCCCACTCTCTAGATACCACTTAGCACATAAAGGAATATTATTTTGGGTCCAGCCATGGAGAAGACTTTAGACAGTAGGATAAGATAAGGAACACACCCATTATAAAGAAATCACATTGGGATTCTCTTTTTAATTGTTCCTTAAAACACTAGTGCTTAGGAAATCTATTGGAGGCAGAAGCAGTCAAGCGTAGCTAAGGGTTAGCGTTAGGGTTAGGGTTAGTGTTAGGGTACAGCTTAGGGTACGGGTTCGGGTACGGATTCGAGTACGGCGTACAGTACGTTTTAGGGATAGGGTTAGGGTTAGTTTTAGGGTTACGGCTCGTTTTAGGGTACGGGTTAAGATTAGGGTACGTGTTAGGGTTAGGTTAGGGGATAGGATTAGGGTACACGTTAGGGTTAGGGTATTTATTAAACCTATCCCACTCTCTAGATACCACTTAGCACGTAAAGGAATATTATTTGGTGTCCAGCCATGGAGAAGAGTTTAGACACTAGGATAAGATAAGGAACACACCCATTATAAAGATATCACATTAGGATTCTCTTTTTACTCTGTTCCTTAAAACACTAGTGCTTATGAAATCTATTGGAGGCAGAAGCAGTCAAGGGTAGCTTAGGGTTAGGGTTAGGGTTAGGGTACGGATTAGGGTACGGGTTCAGGTACGGCGTAGGGTATGGGTTAGGGTTAGGGTTACGGTTAGTTTTAGAGTTATGGCTCGGTTTAGTGTACGTGATAGGGCTAGGGTAGGGGTTAGGGATAGGGTACGCATTAAGTTTAGTGTATGTATTAAACCTATCCCACACTCTAGATAACACTTAGCACGTAAAGGAATATTATTTGGGTTCCAGCCATGGAGAAAAATTTAGACAGTAGGAAAAGATAAGGAACACACCCAATATAAAGTAATCACATTAGGATTCTCTTTTTAACCTGTTCCTTAAAACACTAGTGCTTAGGAAATCTATTGGAAGCAGAAGAAGTCAAGGGTAGCTTAGCATTAGAGTTAGGGTTAGGGTACTGCTTATGGTATGGGTTCGGGTACGGGTTCAGGTACGGGGTAGGGTATGGGTTAGGGTTAGGGTTAAGTTTAGTTTTAGGGTTAGGGATCAGTTTAGGGTACGGGTTAGGATTGGGGTACGTGTTAGGGTTAAGGTAGGTGTTAGGGTTAGGTTACGCGTTAGGGTTAGGGTATTTATTAAAACTATCCCACTCTCTAGATACCACTTAGCACGTAAAGGAATAATATTTGGGGTCCAGCCATGGAGAAGAGTTTAGACATTAGGATAAGATAAGGAACACACCCATTATAAAGAAATCACATTAGGATTCTCTTTTTAACCTGTTCCTTAAAACACTAGTGCTTAGGAAATGTATTGGAGGCCAAAGCAGTCAAGGGTAGCTTAGGGTTAGGGTTAGGGTACGATTTAGGGTACGGGTTCGCGTATGTCATGGAGTATGGGTTAGTGTTAGGTTTAGGGTTAGTTTTAGAGTTAGGGCTTGGTTTTTTGGTACGGGTTGGGATTAGGTTACGTGTTAGGGTTAGGGTAGGGGTTAGGGTTAAGGTACGCGTTAGGGTTAGGGTATTTATTAAACCTATCCCACTCTCTAGATACCACTTCGTACGTCAAGGAATATTATTTGGGGTCCAGCCATGGCGAAGAGTTTAGACACAAGGATAAGATAAGGAACACACCCGTTATAAAGGAATCACATTACGATTATCTTTTTAACCTGTTCCTTAAAACACTAGTGCTTACGAAATCTATTGGAGGCAGAAGCAGTCAAGGGTACCTTAGGGTTATGATTAGGATTAGGCTACGGCTTATGGTACGGGTTCGGGTACGGGTTCGGTTATGTCGTAGGGTACGGTTTAGGGTTAGGGTTAGGGTTACTTTTAGGGTTAGGGCTGGGTTTAGGGTACAGGTTAGGATTAGGTTACGTGTTAGGGTTAGGGTAGGGGTTAGGGTTAAGGTACACATTAGGGTTAGGGTATTTATTAAACCTATCCCACTCTCTAGATACCACTTAGCATGTAAAGGAATATTATTTGTGGTTCCCCCATGGAGAAGAGTTTAGACACTAGGATAAGATAAGGAACACACCCATTATAAAGAAATCACATTAGGATTCTCTTTTTAACCTGTTCTTTAAAACACTAGTGCTTAGGAAATCTATTGGAGGCCGAAGCAGTCAAGGGTAGCTTAGGGTTAGGGTTAGGGTACGATTTAGGTTACGGGTTCGCGTATGTCGTGGAGTATGGGTTAGTGTTAGGTTTAGGGTTAGTTTTAGAGTTAGGGCTCGGTTTAGGTTACGGGTTAAGATTAGTGTACTTGTTAGAGTTATGGTAGGGTTTAGGGTTAGGGTACGCAGTAGGATTAGGGTATTTATTAAACGTATCCCACTCTCTAGATACCACTTAGAACGTAAAGGAATATTATTAGGAATCCAGCCTTGGAGAAGAGTTTAGGCACTAGGATAATATCAGGAACACACCCATTATAAAGAAATCACATTAGGATGCTCTTTTTAACTTGTTCCTTAAAACACTAGCGCTTAGGAAGTCTATTGGAAGCAGAAGCGGTCAAGGGTAGCTTAGGGTTAGGGTTAGGGTTAGGGTACTGCTTATGGTACGGGTTCGGGTACGGGTTCAGGTACGGCATAGTGTATGGGTTAGGGTTAGGATTAAGTTTAGTTTTAGGGTTAGGGCTCGGTTTAGGGTACGGGTTAGGATTGGTGTACGTGTTAGTGTAACGGTGGGCATAGGGTAAGGGTACGCGTTAGGGTTAGGGTATTTATTAAACCTATCCCACTGTCTAGATACCACTTAGCATGTAAAGGAATATTATTTGGGTCCAGCCATGGAGAAGAGTTTAGACACTAGGATAAGATAAGGAACACACCCATTATAAAGAAATCACATTAGGATTCTCTTTTTAACCTGTTCCTTAAAACACTAGTGCTTAGGAAATCTATTGGAGGCAGAAGCAGTCAAGGGTACCTTAGGGTTAGGGTACGGCTTATGGTTCGGGTTCGGTTACGGGTTTGGGTACGTCGTAGGGTATGGTTTAGGGTTAGGTTTAGGGTTAGTTTTAGGGTTAGGGCTCGTTTTAGGGTACAGGTTAGGATTAGGTTACGTGTTAGGTTAACGGTAATGGATAGGGTTAGGGTACGCGTTAGGGTTAGGGTATTTATTAAACCTATCCCACTCTCTAGATACCACTTAGCACGTAAAGAATATTATTTGGGATCCAGCCATGTAGAATTGTTTAAACATTAGGATAAGATAAGGAACACACCCATTATAAAGTAATCGCATTAGGATTCTCTTTTTAACATGTTCCTTAAAACACTAGTACTTAGGAAATCTATTGGAAGCAGAAGCAGTCAAGGGTAGCTTAGGGTTAGGGTTAGGGTTACTGTTAGGGTACTGCTTATGGTACGGGTTCGGGTACGGGTTGGGGTACGGCGTAGGGTAAGGGTTAGGATTAGGGTTAGTTTTAGGGTTAGGGCTCGGTTTAGGGTACGGGTTAGGATTGGGGTACCTGTTAGGGTTAGGGTAGGGTTTAGCGTTAGGGTACGCGATAGAGTTAGGTTATTTATTAAACCTATCCCATTCTCTCGATACCACTTAGCACGTAAAGGAATAGTATTTGGGGTCCAGCCATGGAGAATAGTTTACACACTAGGATAACATAAGGAACACACCTATTATAAACAAATCACATTAGGATTCTCTTTTTAACCTGTTCCTTAAAACACTAGTGCTTAGGAAATCTATTGGAGGCAGAAGCAGTCAAGGCTAGCTTAGGGTTAGGGTTAGTGTTAGGGTTAGGGTACGGCTTAGGGTACGGATTCGGGTACGGCATAGGGTATGGGTTAGGGTTAGGGTCAGAGTTAGTTTTAGGGTTAGGGCTCAGTTTAGGGTACGGGTTAGAATTAGGGTACGTGTTAGGGTTAGGGTAGGGGTTAGGGTAAGGGTACGCATTAGGTTAAGGGTATTTATTAAATCTATCCCACACTCTAGATAACACTTTGCACGTAAAGGTATATTATTTGGGGTCCAACAATGGAGAAGAGTTTATACAGTAGGAAAAGATAAGGAACACACCCATTATAAAGAAATCACATTAGGATTGTCCTTTTAACCTGTTCCTTACAACACTACTGCTTAGGAAATGTATTGGAAGCAGAAGCAGTCAAGGGTAGCTTAGGGTTAGGGTTAGGGTTAGGGTTAGGTTTAGGGTACTGCTTATGCTAAGGTTTCGGGTACAGATTCGGGTACGGCGTAGGGTATGGTTTAGGGTTAGGATTAGGGTTAGTTTTAGGGTTAGGGCTCGGTTTAGGGTACGTGTTAGGATTAGGGTACGTGTTAGGGTTAGGGTAGTTGATAGGGTTAGGGTACGCGTTAAGGTTAAGTTAGTTATTAAACCTATCCCACTCTCTAGATACCACTTAGCACGTAAAGAAATATTATTTGGGGTCCAGCCATGTAGAAGAATTTAGACATAAGGATAAGATAAGGAACACACCCATTAAAAACAAAGCACATTAGGATTCTCTTTTTAACCTATTCCTTAAAACACTAGTGCTTAGGAAATCTATTGGAGGCAGAAGCAGTCAAGGGTAGCTTAGGGTTAGGGTTAGGGTTAGGGTACGATTTAGGGTACGGGTTCGGTCACGTCGTGGAGTATGGGTTATGGTTAGGTTTAGGGTTAGTTTTAGAGTTAGGGCTCGGTTTTTTGGTACGGGTTGGGATTAGGTTACGTGTTAGGGTTAGGGTAGGGGTTAGGGTTAAGGTACGTGTTAGGTTTAGGGTATTTATTAAACCTATCCCACTCTCTAGATACCACTTAGCATGTAAAGGAATATTATTTGGGTCCAGCCATGGAGAAGAGTTTAGACACTAGGATAAGATAAGGAAGACACCCGTTATAAAGGAATCACATTACGATTACCTTTTTAACCTGTTCCTTAAAACACTAGTGCTTAGGAAATCTATTGGAGGCAGAAGCAGTCAAGGGTACCTTAGGGTTATGATTAGGGTTAGGGTACGGCTTATGGTACGGGTTCGGGTACGTCATAGTGTATGGTTTAGGGTAGGGTTAGGGTTAGTTATAGGGTTAGGGCTCGGTTTAGGGTACAGGTTAGGATTAGGTTACGTGTTAGGGTTAGGGTAGGCGTTAGGGTTAAGGTACGTGTTAGGTTTAGGGTATTTATTAAACTTATCCTACTCTCTAGATACCACTTAGCATGTAAAGTAATATTATTTGGGTCCAGCCATGGAGAAGAGTTTAGACACTAGGATAAGATAGGAACACACCCATTATAAAGAAATCACATTAGGATGCTCTTTTTAACCTGTTCCTTAAAACACTAGTGCTTAAGAAATCTATTGGAAGCAGAAGCAGTCAAGGCTAGCTTACGGTTAGGGTTAGGGTTATGGTTAGGGTACGGCTTAGGGTACGGATTCGGGTACGGTATAGGGTATGGGTTAGAGTTAGGGTTAGAGTTAGTTTTAGGGTTAGGGCTCAGTTTAGGGTACGGCTTAGTATTAGGGTACGTGTTAGGGTTAGGGTATGGGTTATGGTTAGGGTACGCATTAGGTTTAGTGTATTTATTAAACCTATCCCACACTCTAGATAACACTTAACACGTAAAGCAATATTATTTGGGGTCAAGCCATGGAGAAGTGTTTAGACAGTAGGTAAAGATAAGGAACAAACCCATTAAAAAGAAATCACATTAGGATTCTCTTTTTAACCTGTTTCTTAAAACACTAGGGCTTAGGAAATCTATTTGAGGCATAAGCAGTCAAGGGTAGCTTTGGGTTAGTGTTAGGGTTAGGGTTAGTGTTAGGGTACGGCTTAGGGTACGGATTCGGGTACGGGTTCGGGTACGGTGCAGAGTATGGGTTAGGGTTAGTGTTAGTTTTACAGTTAGGGCTCGGATTTGGGTACGGGTTAGGATTAGGTTATGTGTTAGGTTTAGGGTACGCGTTAGGGTTAGGGTATTTATTAAACCTATCCCACTCTCTAGATACCACTTAGCCTGTAAAGGAATATTATTTGTGGTTCCCCCATGGAGAAGAGTTTAGACACTAGGATAAGATAAGGAACACACCCATTATAAAGAAATCACATTATGATTCTCTTGTTAACCTGTTCCTTAAAACACTAGTGCTTAGGAAATCTATTGGAGGCAGAAGGAGTCAAGGGTAGCTTCGGGTTAGGGTTAGTGTTAGGGTTAGTGTTAGGGTACGGCTTAGGGTATGGATTCGGGTACGGGTTCGGGTACGGCGTAGGGTATGGGTTAGGGTTAGGGTTAGTTTTAGGGTTAGGTTTCGGTTTAGGGTACGGGTTAAGATTAGTTTACGTGTTAGGGTTAGGGTATGGGTTAGTGTTAGGGTACGCGTTAGGATTAGGGTATTTATTAAACATATCCCACTCTCTAGATACGACTTAGAACGTAAAGGATTATTATTTGGAATCCAGCCTTGGAGAAGAGTTTAGGTACAAGGATAATATCAGGAACACAGCCATTATACAGAAATCACATTAGGATTCTCTTTTTAACCTGTTCCTTAAAACACTAGTGCTTAGGAAATCTATTGGAAGCAGAAGCAGTCAAGGGTAGCTTAGGGTTAGTGTTAGGGTTAGGGTTAGGGAACTGCTTAAGGTAAGATTTCTGGTACGGGTTCGGGTACGGCGTAGGGTGTGGTTTAGGGTTAGGGTTATGGTTAGTTTTAGGGTTAGGGATCGCTTTAAAGTACGGGTTAGGATTGGGGTACGTGTTAGGGTTAGGATTAGGTTATGCGTTAGGGTTAGGGTATTTATTAAACCTATCCCAATCTCTAGATACCACTTAGCACGTAAAGGAATATTATTTGGGGTCCAGCCATGGAGAAGAGTTTACACACTATGATAACATAAGGAACACACCTATTATAAAGAAATGACATTACGATTCTCTTTTTAACCTGTTCCTTAAAACACTAGTGCTTAGGAAATCTAATGGAGGTAGAAGCAGTCAAGGGGAGCTTAGGGTTAGCGTTAGGGTTATGGTACGGCTTAGGGTACGAGTTCGTGTATGGCTTAGGTTTTGTGTTTGGGTTAGGATTAGGGTTAGTTTTAGGGTTAGGGCTCGATTTAGGGTACGTTTTAGGATTTGGGTACGTGTTAGTGTTAGGGTAGTGGATAGGGTTAGGGTACGCGTTAAGGTTAGGTTAGTTATTAAACCTATCCCACTCTCTAGATACCACTTATCACATAAAGGAATATTATTTTGGGTCCAGCCATGGAGAAGAGTTTAGACACTAGGATAAGATAAGGAACACACGTATTATAATGAAATCACATTAGGATTCTCTTTTTAACCTGTTCCATAAAACACTAGTGCTTAGGACATCTATTGGAGGCAGAAGCAGTCAAGGATAGCTTGAGTTAGGCTTAGGGTTAGGGTTAGGGTATGGCTTAGGGTTCGGATTCGGGTACGGCATAGGGTATGTGTTAGGGTTGGGTTAGAGTTAGTTGTAGGATTAGGGCTCGGTTTAGGGTATGGGTTAGGATTAGGGTACGTGTTAGGGTTAGGGTAGGGGTTAGGGTTAGGGTACGCCTTAGTTTTAGGGTATTTATTAAACCTTTCCCACACTGTAGATAACACTTAGCACGTAAAGGAGTATTATTTGGTGTCCAGTCATGGAGAAGAGTTTAGACACTAGGATAAGATAAGGAACACACCCGATATAAAGAAATCACATTACGATTGTCTTTTCAACGTGTTCCTTAAAACACTAGTGCTTAGGAAATCTATTTGAGGCATAATCAGTCCAGGGTAGCTTCGGGTTACATTTAGGGTTAGGGTTAGTGTTAGGGTACGGCTTAGGGTACAGATTCGGGTACGGGTTCGGGTATGGGTTAGGGTTATGTTTAGTTTTAGGGTTAGGGCTCGGTTTAGGGTACAGGTTAGGATTAGTGTAGGTGTTAGGGTTAGGGTAGGGGTTAGGATTTGGGTACGCGTTAGGGTTAGGGTATTTATTAAACCTATCCCACTCTCTAGATACCACTTAGAACGTAAAAGAATATTATTTGGAATCCAGCCATGGAAAAGAGTTTAGACACTAGGATAAGATAAGGAACACACCCATTATAAAGAAATCACATTAGGATTCTCTTTTTAATCTGTTCCTTAAAACACTAGTGCTTAGGAAATCTATTGGTAGCAGAAGCAGTCAAGGGTAGCTTAGGGTTAGAGTTAGGGTTAGGGTTAGGCTACTGCTTATAGTACGGGTTCGGGTACGGGTTCAGGTACGGCGTAGTGTATGGGTTAGGGTTAGGGTTAGGTTTAGGTTTAGGGTTAGGGATCAGTTTATGGTACGGGTTAGGATTGGGGTACGTGTTAGGATTAAGGGAGGAGTTAGGTTTAGTGTACGCGTTAGGGTTAGGTTAGTTATTAAAACTATCCCACACTCTAGATACCACTTAGCACGTAAAGGGATATTTTTTGGGGTCCAGCCATGGAAAAGAGTTTAGACACTAGGTTAAGATAAGGAACACACCCGTTATAAAGAAATCACATTACGATTAACTTTTTAACCTGTTCCTTAAAACACTAGTGCTTACGAAATATATTGGAGGCAGAAGCAGTCAAGGGTACCTTAGGGTTAGGGTTAGGTATAGGGTACGGCTTATGGTACGGGTTCGGGTCGGGTGTGGGTATGTCGTAGGTTATGGTTTAGGGTTAGGTTTAGGGTTAGTTTTACGGTTAGGGCTCGGTTTTAGGGTACAGGTTAGGATTAGGCTACGTGTTAGGGTAATGGTAGGAGATAGGGTTGGGGTATGCGTTAGGGTTAGGGTATTTATTAAACCTATCCCACTCTCTAGATACCACTTAGCATGTAAAGGAATATTATTTCTGGTTCCCCCATGGAGAAGAGTTTAGACACTAGGATAAGATAAAAAACACACCCATTATAAAGAAATCACATTAGGATTCTCTTTTTAACCTGTTCCTTAAAACACTAGTGCTTAGGAAACCTATTGGAGGCAGAAGGAGTCAAGGGTACCTTAGGGTTATGATTAGGGTTAGGGTACGGCTTATGGTACGGGTTCGGGTACGGGTTCGGGTACGTCGTAGGGTACGGTTTAGGGTTAGGGTTAGGGTTACTTTTAGGGTTAGGGCTCGGTTTAGGGTACAGGTTAGGATTAGTTTACGTGTTAGGATTAGGGTAGGCGTTAGGGTTAAGGTACGTGTTAGGTTTAGGGTATTTATTAAACCTATCCCACTCTCTAGATACCACTTAGCATGTAAAGGAATATTATTTGTGGTTCCCCCATGGAGAAGAGTTTAGACACTAGGATAAGATAAGGAACACACCCATTATAAAGAAATCACATTAGGATTCTCTTTTTAACCTGTTCCTTAAAACACTAGTGCTTAGCAAATCTATTGGAGGCAGAAGGAGTCAAGGGTAGCTTCGGGTTAGGGTTAGTGTTAGGTTACGGCTTAGGGTACGGATTCGGGTACGGGTTGGGTACGGCGTAGCGTATGGGTTAGTGTTAGGGTTAGTTTTAGGGTTATGGCTCGCTTTAGGGTACGGGTTAAGATTAGGTTACGTGTTAGGGTTATGGTAGGATTAGGGTTAGGGTACACCTTAGGTTTAGTGTATTTATTAAACCTATCCCACCCTCTAGAAAACACTTAGCACGTGAATGAATATTATTTGGGGTCCAGCCATGGGGAAGAGTTTAGACACTAGGATAAGATAAGGAACACACCCGTTAAAAAGAAATCACATTATGATTATCTTTTTAACCTGTTCCTTAAAACACTAGTGCTTAGGAAATCTATTTGAGGCATAATCAGTCAAGGGTAGCTTCGGGTTACAGTTAGGGTTAGGGTTAGTGTTAGGGTACGGCTTAGGGTACGGGTTCGGGTACGGGTTCTAGTACGGGTTCGGGTATGTGTTAGGGTTACGTTTAGTTTTAGGGTTAGGGCTCGGTTTAGGGTACAGGTTAGGATTAGTGTAAGTGTTAGGGTTAGGGTAGGGGTTAGGATTTGGGTATGCGTTAGGGTTAGGGTATTTATTAAACCTTTCCCACTCTCTAGATACCACTTAGAACGTAAAAGAATATTATTTGGAATCCAGCCATGGAAAAGAGTTTAGACACTAGGATAAGATACGGAACACACTCATTATAAAGAAAACACATTAGGATTCTCTTTTTAACCTGTTCCTTAAAACACTAGTGCTTAGGAAATCTATTGGAAACAGAAGCAGTCAAGGGTAGCTTAGGGTTTGGGTTAGGGTTAGGGTACTGCTTATGGTACGGGTTCGGGTACGGGTTCAGGTACGGCATAGTGTATGGGTTACGGTTAGGATTAAGTTTAGTTTTAGGGTTACGGCTCGGTTTAGGGTACGGGTTAGGATTGGGGTACGTGTTAGGGTTAGCGTAGGGTTTAGCGTTAGGGTACGCGTTAGGGTTAGGATATTTATTAAACCTATCCCACTCTCTAGATACCACTTAGCACGTAAAGGAATAGTATTTGGGGTCCAGCCATGGCGAATAGTTTACACACTAAGATAACATAAGGAACACACCTATTATAAAGAAATCACATTAGGATTCCCTTTTTAACCTGTTCCTTAAAACACTAGTG
Organism: Eschrichtius robustus; assembly: GCF_028021215.1. Taxonomy (NCBI): domain Eukaryota; kingdom Metazoa; phylum Chordata; class Mammalia; order Artiodactyla; family Eschrichtiidae; genus Eschrichtius; species Eschrichtius robustus. The sequence goes on from NC_090828.1 coordinate 95,029,366, forward strand.
CTTAGGAAATCTATTGGAGGCAGAAGCAGTCAAGGCTAGCTTAGGGTTAGGGTTAGTGTTAGGGTTAGGGTACGGCTTAGGGTACGGATTCGGGTACGGCATAGGGTATGGGTTAGGGTTACGGTCAGAGTTAGTTTTAGAGTTAGGGCTCAGTTTAGGGTACGGGTTAGGATTAGGGTACGTGTTAGGGTTAGGGTAGGGGTTAGGGTAAGGGTACGCATTAGGTTAAGGGTATTTATTAAACCTATCCCACATTCTAGATAAAACTTTGCACGTAAAGGAATATTATTTGGGGTCCAACCATGGAGAAGAGTTTATACAGTAGGAAAAGATAAGGAACACACCCATTATAAAGGAATCACATTAGGATTCTCTTTTTAACCTGTTCCTTAAAACAATAGTGCTTAGGAAATCTATTGGATGCAGAAGCAGTCAAGGGTAGGTTAGGGTTATGGTTAGGGTTAGGGTTAGGGTACTGCTTATGGTTAGGTTTCGGGTACAGGTTCGGATACGGTGTAGGTTATGGGTTAGGGTTAGCGTTAGGGTTAGTTTTAGGGTTAGGGATCGGTTTAGGGTACAGGCTAGTATTGGGGTACGTGTTAGGATTAGGGTAGGGGTTACGGTTAGGGTACGCATTAGGGTTAGGGTATTTATTAAACCTATCCCACTCTCTAGATACCACTTAGCACGTAAAGGAATATTATTTGGGGTCCAGCCATGGAGAATAGTTTACACACTAGGATAACATAAGGAACACACCTATTATAAAGAAATCACATTAGGATTCTCTTTTTAACCTGTTCATTAAAACACTAGTGCTTAGGAAATCCATTGGAGGCAGAAGCAGTCAAGGCTAGCTTAGGATTAGGTTTAGGGTACGGCTTAGGGTAAGGATTCGGGTACGGCATAGGGCATGTTTTAGGGTTAGGGTTAGAGTTAGTTGTAGTGTTAGGGCTTAGTTTAGGTTACGGATTAGGATTAGGGTACGTGTTAGGGTTAGGGTAGGGGTTAGGGTTAGGGTACGCTTTAAGGTTAGGTTATTTATTAAATCTATCCCACTCTCTAGATACCACTTAGCACATAAAGGAATATTATTTTCTGTCCAGCCATGCAGAAGAGTTTAGACACTAGGATAAGATAAGGAACACACCCATAATAAAGAAATCACATTGGGATTCTCTTTTTAATCTGTTCCTTAAAACACTAGTGTTTAAGAAATCTATTGGAGGCAGAAGCAGTCAAGGATAGCTTAGGGTTAGGGTGAGGGTTAGGGTTAGTGTTAGGGTACGGCATAGGGTACGGGTTCGGGTACGGGTTCGGGTACGGCGTAGGGTATGGTTTAGGGTTAGGGTTAGGGTTAGTTTTAGGGTTGGGGATCGGTTTAGGGTACGGGTTAAGATTAGGGTACATGTTAGAGTTAGGGTAGGGGATAGGTTTAGGGTAAACGTTAGGGTTAGGGTATTTATTAAAGCTATCCCAGTCTCTAGATACCACTTACCATGTAAAGGAATATTATTTGGGGTCCAGCCATGGAGAAGAGTTTAGACACTAGGATAAGATAAGGAACACACCCATTATAAAGGAATCACATTAGGATTCTCTTTTTAACCTGTTTCTTAAAACACTAGGGCTTAGGAAATCTATTTGAGGCATAAGCAGTCAAGGGTGGCTTCGGGTTAGTGTTAGGGTTAGGGTTAGTGTTAGGGTACGGCTTAGGGTACAGATTCGGGTACGGGTTCGAGTATGGGTTAGGGTTAGGGTTAGTTTTAGGGTTAGGGCTCGGTTTAGGGTAGGAATTAGGATTAGTGTAGGTGTTAGGGTTAGGGTAGGGGTTAGGGTTAGTGTACGCGTTAGCTTTAGGGTATTTATTAAACCTATCCCACTCTCTAGATACCACTTAGAACGTAAAAGAGAATTATTTGGAATCCAGGGATGGAAAAGAGTTTAGACACTAGGATAGGATAAGGAACACACCCATTGTAAAGAAATCACATTAGGATTCTCTTTTTAATCTGTTCTTTAAAACACTAGTGCTTAGGAAATCTATTGGAGGCAGAAGCATTCAAGGGTACCTTAGGTTTAGGGTTAGGGTTAGTGTACGGCTTATGGTACGGGTTCGGTTACGGGTTCGGGTATGGCGTATGGTATAGTTTAGGGTTAGTTTTAGGGTTAATTTTAGGGTTAGGGCTCGGTTTAGGGTACAGGTTAGGATTAGGGTACGTGTTAGGGTAATGGTAGGGGATAGGGTTAGGATACGCGTTAGGGTTAGGGTATTTATTAAACCTATCCCACTCTCTACATACCACTTAGCACATAAAGAATATTATTTGGGGTCTAGCCATGTAGAAGAGTTTAGACATTAGGATAAGATAAGGAACACAACCATTACAAAGAAATCACATTAGGATTCTCTTTTTAACCTGTTCCTTAAAACACTAGTGCTTAGGGAATCTATTGGAGGCAGGAGCAATCAAGGGTAGCTTAGGTTTAGGGTTAGGGATAGTGTTAGGCTTAGGGTATGGGTTCGGGTACGGTGCAGAGAATGGGTTAGCGTTAGGGTTAGGGTTAGTTTTACAGTTAGGGCTCAGTTTTGGGTACGGGATAGGATTAGGTTACGTGTTAGGATTAGGGTAGGGGTTAGGGTTAAGGTACGCGTTAGAGCTAGGGCATTTATTAAACCTATCCCACTCTCTAGATACCACTTAGCATGTGAAGGAATATTATTTGTGGTTCCCCATGGAGAAGAGTTTAGACACTAGGATGAGATAAGGAACACACCCATTATAAAGAAATCACATTAGGATTGTCTTTTTAACCTGTTACTTAAAACACTAGTGCTTATGAAATCTATTGGAGGCAGAAGCAGTCAAGGGTAGCTTAGGGTTAGGGTTAGGGTTAGGGTACGGATTAGGGTACGGGTTCAGGTACGGCGTAGGTTATGGGTTAGGGTTAGGGTTACGGTTAGTTTTAGAGTTATGGCTCGGTTTAGTGTACGTGATAGGGCTAGGGTAGGGGTTAGGGATAGGGTACGCATTAAGTTTAGTGTATGTATTAAACCTATCCCACACTCTAGATAACACTTAGCACGTAAAGGAATATTATTTGGGTTCCAGCCATGGAGAAAAATTTAGACAGTAGGAAAAGATAAGGAACACACCCAATATAAAGTAATCCCATTAGGATTCTCTTTTTAACCTGTTCCTTAAAACACTAGTGCTTAGGAAATCTATTGGAAGCAGAAGAAGTCAAGGGTAGCTTAGCATTAGAGTTAGGGTTAGGGTACTGCTTATGGTATGGGTTCGGGTACGGGTTCAGGTACGGGGTAGGGTATGGGATAGGGTTAGGGTTAAGTTTAGTTTTAGGGTTAGGGATCAGTTTAGGGTACGGGTTAGGATTGGGGTACGTGTTAGGGTTAAGGTAGGTGTTAGGGTTAGGTTACGCGTTAGGGTTAGGGTATTTATTAAAACTATCCCACTCTCTAGATACCACTTAGCACGTAAAGGAATAATATTTGGGGTCCAGCCATGGAGAAGAGTTTAGACATTAGGATAAGATAAGGAACACACCCATTATAAAGAAATCACATTAGGATTCTCTTTTTAACCTGTTCCTTAAAACACTAGTGCTTAGGAAATGTATTGGAGGCCGAAGCAGTCAAGGGTAGCTTAGGGTTAGGGTTAGGGTACGATTTAGGGTACGGGTTCGCGTATGTCATGGAGTATGGGTTAGTGTTAGGTTTAGGGTTAGTTTTAGAGTTAGGGCTTGGTTTTTTGGTACGGGTTGGGATTAGGTTACGTGTTAGGGTTAGGGTAGGGGTTAGGGTTAAGGTACGCGTTAGGGTTAGGGTATTTATTAAACCTATCCCACTCTCTAGATACCACTTAGTACGTCAAGGAATATTATTTGGGGTCCAGCCATGGCGAAGAGTTTAGACACAAGGATAAGATAAGGAACACACCCGTTATAAAGGAATCACATTACGATTATCTTTTTAACCTGTTCCTTAAAACACTAGTGCTTAGGAAATCTATTGGAGGCAGAAGCAGTCAAGGGTACCTTAGGGTTATGATTAGGATTAGGCTACGGCTTATGGTACGGGTTCGGGTACGGGTTCGGTTATGTCGTAGGGTACGGTTTAGGGTTAGGGTTAGGGTTACTTTTAGGGTTAGGGCTGGGTTTAGGGTACAGGTTAGGATTAGGTTACGTGTTAGGGTTAGGGTAGGGGTTAGGGTTAAGGTACACATTAGGGTTAGGGTATTTATTAAACCTATCCCACTCTCTAGATACCACTTAGCATGTAAAGGAATATTATTTGTGGTTCCCCCATGGAGAAGAGTTTAGACACTAGGATAAGATAAGGAACACACCCATTATAAAGAAATCACATTAGGATTCTCTTTTTAACCTGTTCTTTAAAACACTAGTGCTTAGGAAATCTATTGGAGGCCGAAGCAGTCAAGGGTAGCTTAGGGTTTGGGTTAGGGTACGATTTAGGTTACGGGTTCGCATATGTCGTGGAGTATGGGTTAGTGTTAGGTTTAGGGTTAGTTTTAGAGTTAGGGCTCGGTTTAGGTTACGGGTTAAGATTAGTGTACTTGTTAGAGTTATGGTAGGGTTTAGGGTTAGGGTACGCAGTAGGATTAGGGTATTTATTAAACGTATCCCACTCTCTAGATACCACTTAGAACGTAAAGGAATATTATTAGGAATCCAGCCTTGGAGAAGAGTTTAGGCACTAGGATAATATCAGGAACACACCCATTATAAAGAAATCACATTAGGATGCTCTTTTTAACTTGTTCCTTAAAACACTAGCGCTTAGGAAGTCTATTGGAAGCAGAAGTGGTCAAGGGTAGCTTAGGGTTAGGGTTAGGGTTAGGGTACTGCTTATGGTACGGATTCGGGTACGGGTTCAGGTACGGCATAGTGTATGGGTTAGGGTTAGGATTAAGTTTAGTTTTAGGGTTAGGGCTCGGTTTAGGGTACGGGTTAGGATTGGTGTACGTGTTAGTGTAACGGTGGGCATAGGGTAAGGGTACGCGTTAGGGTTAGGGTATTTATTAAACCTATCCCACTCTCTAGATACCACTTAGCATGTAAAGGAATATTATTTGGGTCCAGCCATGGAGAAGAGTTTAGACACTAGGATAAGATAAGGAACACACCCATTATAAAGAAATCACATTAGGATTCTCTTTTTAACCTGTTCCTTAAAACACTAGTGCTTAGGAAATCTATTGGAGGCAGAAGCAGTCAAGGGTACCTTAGGGTTAGGGTACGGCTTATGGTTCGGGTTCGGTTACGGGTTTGGGTACGTCGTAGGGTATGGTTTAGGGTTAGGTTTAGGGTTAGTTTTAGGGTTAGGGCTCGTTTTAGGGTACAGGTTAGGATTAGGTTACGTGTTAGGTTAACGGTAATGGATAGGGTTAGGGTACGCGTTAGGGTTAGGGTATTTATTAAACCTATCCCACTCTCTAGATACCACTTAGCACGTAAAGAATATTATTTGGGATCCAGCCATGTAGAATTGTTTAAACATTAGGATAAGATAAGGAACACACCCATTATAAAGTAATCGCATTAGGATTCTCTTTTTAACATGTTCCTTAAAACACTAGTACTTAGGAAATCTATTGGAAGCAGAAGCAGTCAAGGGTAGCTTAGGGTTAGGGTTAGGGTTACTGTTAGGGTACTGCTTATGGTACGGGTTCGGGTACGGGTTGGGGTACGGCGTAGGGTAAGGGTTAGGATTAGGGTTAGTTTTAGGGTTAGGGCTCGGTTTAGGGTACGGGTTAGGATTGGGGTACCTGTTAGGGTTAGGGTAGGGTTTAGCGTTAGGGTACGCGATAGAGTTAGGTTATTTATTAAACCTATCCCATTCTCTCGATACCACTTAGCACGTAAAGGAATAGTATTTGGGGTCCAGCCATGGAGAATAGTTTACACACTAGGATAACATAAGGAACACACCTATTATAAACAAATCACATTAGGATTCTCTTTTTAACCTGTTCCTTAAAACACTAGTGCTTAGGAAATCTATTGGAGGCAGAAGCAGTCAAGGCTAGCTTAGGGTTAGGGTTAGTGTTAGGGTTAGGGTACGGCTTAGGGTACGGATTCGGGTACGGCATAGGGTATGGGTTAGGGTTAGGGTCAGAGTTAGTTTTAGGGTTAGGGCTCAGTTTAGGGTAAGGGTTAGAATTAGGGTACGTGTTAGGGTTAGGGTAGGGGTTAGGGTAAGGGTACGCATTAGGTTAAGGGTATTTATTAAATCTATCCCACACTCTAGATAACACTTTGCACGTAAAGGTATATTATTTGGGGTCCAACAATGGAGAAGAGTTTATACAGTAGGAAAAGATAAGGAACACACCCATTATAAAGAAATCACATTAGGATTGTCCTTTTAACCTGTTCCTTACAACACTACTGCTTAGGAAATGTATTGGAAGCAGAAGCAGTCAAGGGTAGCTTAGGGTTAGGGTTAGGGTTAGGGTTAGGGTTAGGGTTAGGGTACTGCTTATGCTAAGGTTTCGGGTACAGATTCGGGTACGGCGTAGGGTATGGTTTAGGGTTAGGATTAGGGTTAGTTTTAGGGTTAGGGCTCGGTTTAGGGTACGTGTTAGGATTAGGGTACGTGTTAGGGTTAGGGTAGTTGATAGGGTTAGGGTACGCGTTAAGGTTAAGTTAGTTATTAAACCTATCCCACTCTCTAGATACCACTTAGCACGTAAAGAAATATTATTTGGGGTCCAGCCATGTAGAAGAATTTAGACATAAGGATAAGATAAGGAACACACCCATTAAAAACAAAGCACATTAGGATTCTCTTTTTAACCTATTCCTTAAAACACTAGTGCTTAGGAAATCTATTGGAGGCAGAAGCAGTCAAGGGTAGCTTAGGGTTAGGGTTAGGGTTAGGGTACGATTTAGGGTACGGGTTCGGTCACGTCGTGGAGTATGGGTTATGGTTAGGTTTAGGGTTAGTTTTAGAGTTAGGGCTCGGTTTTTTGGTACGGGTTGGGATTAGGTTACGTGTTAGGGTTAGGGTAGGGGTTAGGGTTAAGGTACGTGTTAGGTTTAGGGTATTTATTAAACCTATCCCACTCTCTAGATACCACTTAGCATGTAAAGGAATATTATTTGGGTCCAGCCATGGAGAAGAGTTTAGACACTAGGATAAGATAAGGAAGACACCCGTTATAAAGGAATCACATTACGATTACCTTTTTAACCTGTTCCTTAAAACACTAGTGCTTAGGAAATCTATTGGAGGCAGAAGCAGTCAAGGGTACCTTAGGGTTATGATTAGGGTTAGGGTACGGCTTATGGTACGGGTTCGGGTACGTCATAGTGTATGGTTTAGGGTAGGGTTAGGGTTAGTTATAGGGTTAGGGCTCGGTTTAGGGTACAGGTTAGGATTAGGTTACGTGTTAGGGTTAGGGTAGGCGTTAGGGTTAAGGTACGTGTTAGGTTTAGGGTATTTATTAAACTTATCCTACTCTCTAGATACCACTTAGCATGTAAAGTAATATTATTTGGGTCCAGCCATGGAGAAGAGTTTAGACACTAGGATAAGATAGGAACACACCCATTATAAAGAAATCACATTAGGATGCTCTTTTTAACCTGTTCCTTAAAACACTAGTGCTTAAGAAATCTATTGGAAGCAGAAGCAGTCAAGGCTAGCTTACGGTTAGGGTTAGGGTTATGGTTAGGGTACGGCTTAGGGTACGGATTCGGGTACGGTATAGGGTATGGGTTAGAGTTAGGGTTAGAGTTAGTTTTAGGGTTAGGGCTCAGTTTAGGGTACGGCTTAGTATTAGGGTACGTGTTAGGGTTAGGGTATGGGTTATGGTTAGGGTACGCATTAGGTTTAGTGTATTTATTAAACCTATCCCACACTCTAGATAACACTTAACACGTAAAGCAATATTATTTGGGGTCAAGCCATGGAGAAGTGTTTAGACAGTAGGTAAAGATAAGGAACAAACCCATTAAAAAGAAATCACATTAGGATTCTCTTTTTAACCTGTTTCTTAAAACACTAGGGCTTAGGAAATCTATTTGAGGCATAAGCAGTCAAGGGTAGCTTTGGGTTAGTGTTAGGGTTAGGGTTAGTGTTAGGGTACGGCTTAGGGTACGGATTCGGGTACGGGTTCGGGTACGGTGCAGAGTATGGGTTAGGGTTAGTGTTAGTTTTACAGTTAGGGCTCGGATTTGGGTACGGGTTAGGATTAGGTTATGTGTTAGGTTTAGGGTACGCGTTAGGGTTAGGGTATTTATTAAACCTATCCCACTCTCTAGATACCACTTAGCCTGTAAAGGAATATTATTTGTGGTTCCCCCATGGAGAAGAGTTTAGACACTAGGATAAGATAAGGAACACACCCATTATAAAGAAATCACATTATGATTCTCTTGTTAACCTGTTCCTTAAAACACTAGTGCTTAGGAAATCTATTGGAGGCAGAAGGAGTCAAGGGTAGCTTCGGGTTAGGGTTAGTGTTAGGGTTAGTGTTAGGGTACGGCTTAGGGTATGGATTCGGGTACGGGTTCGGGTACGGCGTAGGGTATGGGTTAGGGTTAGGGTTAGTTTTAGGGTTAGGTTTCGGTTTAGGGTACGGGTTAAGATTAGTTTACGTGTTAGGGTTAGGGTATGGGTTAGTGTTAGGGTACGCGTTAGGATTAGGGTATTTATTAAACATATCCCACTCTCTAGATACGACTTAGAACGTAAAGGATTATTATTTGGAATCCAGCCTTGGAGAAGAGTTTAGGTACAAGGATAATATCAGGAACACAGCCATTATACAGAAATCACATTAGGATTCTCTTTTTAACCTGTTCCTTAAAACACTAGTGCTTAGGAAATCTATTGGAAGCAGAAGCAGTCAAGGGTAGCTTAGGGTTAGTGTTAGGGTTAGGGTTAGGGAACTGCTTAAGGTAAGATTTCTGGTACGGGTTCGGGTACGGCGTAGGGTGTGGTTTAGGGTTAGGGTTATGGTTAGTTTTAGGGTTAGGGATCGCTTTAAAGTACGGGTTAGGATTGGGGTACGTGTTAGGGTTAGGATTAGGTTATGCGTTAGGGTTAGGGTATTTATTAAACCTATCCCAATCTCTAGATACCACTTAGCACGTAAAGGAATATTATTTGGGGTCCAGCCATGGAGAAGAGTTTACACACTATGATAACATAAGGAACACACCTATTATAAAGAAATGACATTACGATTCTCTTTTTAACCTGTTCCTTAAAACACTAGTGCTTAGGAAATCTATTGGAGGCAGAAGGAGTCAAGGGTAGCTTCGGGTTAGGGTTAGTGTTAGGTTACGGCTTAGGGTACGGATTCGGGTACGGGTTGGGTACGGCGTAGCGTATGGGTTAGTGTTAGGGTTAGTTTTAGGGTTATGGCTCGCTTTAGGGTACGGGTTAAGATTAGGTTACGTGTTAGGGTTATGGTAGGATTAGGGTTAGGGTACACCTTAGGTTTAGTGTATTTATTAAACCTATCCCACCCTCTAGAAAACACTTAGCACGTGAATGAATATTATTTGGGGTCCAGCCATGGGGAAGAGTTTAGACACTAGGATAAGATAAGGAACACACCCGTTAAAAAGAAATCACATTATGATTATCTTTTTAACCTGTTCCTTAAAACACTAGTGCTTAGGAAATCTATTTGAGGCATAATCAGTCAAGGGTAGCTTCGGGTTACAGTTAGGGTTAGGGTTAGTGTTAGGGTACGGCTTAGGGTACGGGTTCGGGTACGGGTTCTAGTACGGGTTCGGGTATGTGTTAGGGTTACGTTTAGTTTTAGGGTTAGGGCTCGGTTTAGGGTACAGGTTAGGATTAGTGTAAGTGTTAGGGTTAGGGTAGGGGTTAGGATTTGGGTATGCGTTAGGGTTAGGGTATTTATTAAACCTTTCCCACTCTCTAGATACCACTTAGAACGTAAAAGAATATTATTTGGAATCCAGCCATGGAAAAGAGTTTAGACACTAGGATAAGATACGGAACACACTCATTATAAAGAAAACACATTAGGATTCTCTTTTTAACCTGTTCCTTAAAACACTAGTGCTTAGGAAATCTATTGGAAACAGAAGCAGTCAAGGGTAGCTTAGGGTTTGGGTTAGGGTTAGGGTACTGCTTATGGTACGGGTTCGGGTACGGGTTCAGGTACGGCATAGTGTATGGGTTACGGTTAGGATTAAGTTTAGTTTTAGGGTTACGGCTCGGTTTAGGGTACGGGTTAGGATTGGGGTACGTGTTAGGGTTAGCGTAGGGTTTAGCGTTAGGGTACGCGTTAGGGTTAGGATATTTATTAAACCTATCCCACTCTCTAGATACCACTTAGCACGTAAAGGAATAGTATTTGGGGTCCAGCCATGGCGAATAGTTTACACACTAAGATAACATAAGGAACACACCTATTATAAAGAAATCACATTAGGATTCCCTTTTTAACCTGTTCCTTAAAACACTAGTGCTTAGGAAATCTATTGGAGGCAGAAGCAGTCAAGGCTAGCTTAGGGTTAGGGTTAGTGTTAGGGTTAGGGTACGGCTTAGGGTACGGATTCGGGTACGGCATAGGGTATGGGTTAGGGTTACGGTCAGAGTTAGTTTTAGAGTTAGGGCTCAGTTTAGGGTACGGGTTAGGATTAGGGTACGTGTTAGGGTTAGGGTAGGGGTTAGGGTAAGGGTACGCATTAGGTTAAGGGTATTTATTAAACCTATCCCACATTCTAGATAAAACTTTGCACGTAAAGGAATATTATTTGGGGTCCAACCATGGAGAAGAGTTTATACAGTAGGAAAAGATAAGGAACACACCCATTATAAAGGAATCACATTAGGATTCTCTTTTTAACCTGTTCCTTAAAACAATAGTGCTTAGGAAATCTATTGGATGCAGAAGCAGTCAAGGGTAGGTTAGGGTTATGGTTAGGGTTAGGGTTAGGGTACTGCTTATGGTTAGGTTTCGGGTACAGGTTCGGATACGGTGTAGGTTATGGGTTAGGGTTAGCGTTAGGGTTAGTTTTAGGGTTAGGGATCGGTTTAGGGTACAGGCTAGTATTGGGGTACGTGTTAGGATTAGGGTAGGGGTTACGGTTAGGGTACGCATTAGGGTTAGGGTATTTATTAAACCTATCCCACTCTCTAGATACCACTTAGCACGTAAAGGAATATTATTTGGGGTCCAGCCATGGAGAATAGTTTACACACTAGGATAACATAAGGAACACACCTATTATAAAGAAATCACATTAGGATTCTCTTTTTAACCTGTTCATTAAAACACTAGTGCTTAGGAAATCCATTGGAGGCAGAAGCAGTCAAGGCTAGCTTAGGATTAGGTTTAGGGTACGGCTTAGGGTAAGGATTCGGGTACGGCATAGGGCATGTTTTAGGGTTAGGGTTAGAGTTAGTTGTAGTGTTAGGGCTTAGTTTAGGTTACGGATTAGGATTAGGGTACGTGTTAGGGTTAGGGTAGGGGTTAGGGTTAGGGTACGCTTTAAGGTTAGGTTATTTATTAAATCTATCCCACTCTCTAGATACCACTTAGCACATAAAGGAATATTATTTTCTGTCCAGCCATGCAGAAGAGTTTAGACACTAGGATAAGATAAGGAACACACCCATAATAAAGAAATCACATTGGGATTCTCTTTTTAATCTGTTCCTTAAAACACTAGTGTTTAAGAAATCTATTGGAGGCAGAAGCAGTCAAGGATAGCTTAGGGTTAGGGTGAGGGTTAGGGTTAGTGTTAGGGTACGGCATAGGGTACGGGTTCGGGTACGGGTTCGGGTACGGCGTAGGGTATGGTTTAGGGTTAGGGTTAGGGTTAGTTTTAGGGTTGGGGATCGGTTTAGGGTACGGGTTAAGATTAGGGTACATGTTAGAGTTAGGGTAGGGGATAGGTTTAGGGTAAACGTTAGGGTTAGGGTATTTATTAAAGCTATCCCAGTCTCTAGATACCACTTACCATGTAAAGGAATATTATTTGGGGTCCAGCCATGGAGAAGAGTTTAGACACTAGGATAAGATAAGGAACACACCCATTATAAAGGAATCACATTAGGATTCTCTTTTTAACCTGTTTCTTAAAACACTAGGGCTTAGGAAATCTATTTGAGGCATAAGCAGTCAAGGGTGGCTTCGGGTTAGTGTTAGGGTTAGGGTTAGTGTTAGGGTACGGCTTAGGGTACAGATTCGGGTACGGGTTCGAGTATGGGTTAGGGTTAGGGTTAGTTTTAGGGTTAGGGCTCGGTTTAGGGTAGGAATTAGGATTAGTGTAGGTGTTAGGGTTAGGGTAGGGGTTAGGGTTAGTGTACGCGTTAGCTTTAGGGTATTTATTAAACCTATCCCACTCTCTAGATACCACTTAGAACGTAAAAGAGAATTATTTGGAATCCAGGGATGGAAAAGAGTTTAGACACTAGGATAGGATAAGGAACACACCCATTGTAAAGAAATCACATTAGGATTCTCTTTTTAATCTGTTCTTTAAAACACTAGTGCTTAGGAAATCTATTGGAGGCAGAAGCATTCAAGGGTACCTTAGGTTTAGGGTTAGGGTTAGTGTACGGCTTATGGTACGGGTTCGGTTACGGGTTCGGGTATGGCGTATGGTATAGTTTAGGGTTAGTTTTAGGGTTAATTTTAGGGTTAGGGCTCGGTTTAGGGTACAGGTTAGGATTAGGGTACGTGTTAGGGTAATGGTAGGGGATAGGGTTAGGATACGCGTTAGGGTTAGGGTATTTATTAAACCTATCCCACTCTCTACATACCACTTAGCACATAAAGAATATTATTTGGGGTCTAGCCATGTAGAAGAGTTTAGACATTAGGATAAGATAAGGAACACAACCATTACAAAGAAATCACATTAGGATTCTCTTTTTAACCTGTTCCTTAAAACACTAGTGCTTAGGGAATCTATTGGAGGCAGGAGCAATCAAGGGTAGCTTAGGTTTAGGGTTAGGGATAGTGTTAGGCTTAGGGTATGGGTTCGGGTACGGTGCAGAGAATGGGTTAGCGTTAGGGTTAGGGTTAGTTTTACAGTTAGGGCTCAGTTTTGGGTACGGGATAGGATTAGGTTACGTGTTAGGATTAGGGTAGGGGTTAGGGTTAAGGTACGCGTTAGAGCTAGGGCATTTATTAAACCTATCCCACTCTCTAGATACCACTTAGCATGTGAAGGAATATTATTTGTGGTTCCCCATGGAGAAGAGTTTAGACACTAGGATGAGATAAGGAACACACCCATTATAAAGAAATCACATTAGGATTGTCTTTTTAACCTGTTACTTAAAACACTAGTGCTTATGAAATCTATTGGAGGCAGAAGCAGTCAAGGGTAGCTTAGGGTTAGGGTTAGGGTTAGGGTACGGATTAGGGTACGGGTTCAGGTACGGCGTAGGTTATGGGTTAGGGTTAGGGTTACGGTTAGTTTTAGAGTTATGGCTCGGTTTAGTGTACGTGATAGGGCTAGGGTAGGGGTTAGGGATAGGGTACGCATTAAGTTTAGTGTATGTATTAAACCTATCCCACACTCTAGATAACACTTAGCACGTAAAGGAATATTATTTGGGTTCCAGCCATGGAGAAAAATTTAGACAGTAGGAAAAGATAAGGAACACACCCAATATAAAGTAATCCCATTAGGATTCTCTTTTTAACCTGTTCCTTAAAACACTAGTGCTTAGGAAATCTATTGGAAGCAGAAGAAGTCAAGGGTAGCTTAGCATTAGAGTTAGGGTTAGGGTACTGCTTATGGTATGGGTTCGGGTACGGGTTCAGGTACGGGGTAGGGTATGGGATAGGGTTAGGGTTAAGTTTAGTTTTAGGGTTAGGGATCAGTTTAGGGTACGGGTTAGGATTGGGGTACGTGTTAGGGTTAAGGTAGGTGTTAGGGTTAGGTTACGCGTTAGGGTTAGGGTATTTATTAAAACTATCCCACTCTCTAGATACCACTTAGCACGTAAAGGAATAATATTTGGGGTCCAGCCATGGAGAAGAGTTTAGACATTAGGATAAGATAAGGAACACACCCATTATAAAGAAATCACATTAGGATTCTCTTTTTAACCTGTTCCTTAAAACACTAGTGCTTAGGAAATGTATTGGAGGCCGAAGCAGTCAAGGGTAGCTTAGGGTTAGGGTTAGGGTACGATTTAGGGTACGGGTTCGCGTATGTCATGGAGTATGGGTTAGTGTTAGGTTTAGGGTTAGTTTTAGAGTTAGGGCTTGGTTTTTTGGTACGGGTTGGGATTAGGTTACGTGTTAGGGTTAGGGTAGGGGTTAGGGTTAAGGTACGCGTTAGGGTTAGGGTATTTATTAAACCTATCCCACTCTCTAGATACCACTTAGTACGTCAAGGAATATTATTTGGGGTCCAGCCATGGCGAAGAGTTTAGACACAAGGATAAGATAAGGAACACACCCGTTATAAAGGAATCACATTACGATTATCTTTTTAACCTGTTCCTTAAAACACTAGTGCTTAGGAAATCTATTGGAGGCAGAAGCAGTCAAGGGTACCTTAGGGTTATGATTAGGATTAGGCTACGGCTTATGGTACGGGTTCGGGTACGGGTTCGGTTATGTCGTAGGGTACGGTTTAGGGTTAGGGTTAGGGTTACTTTTAGGGTTAGGGCTGGGTTTAGGGTACAGGTTAGGATTAGGTTACGTGTTAGGGTTAGGGTAGGGGTTAGGGTTAAGGTACACATTAGGGTTAGGGTATTTATTAAACCTATCCCACTCTCTAGATACCACTTAGCATGTAAAGGAATATTATTTGTGGTTCCCCCATGGAGAAGAGTTTAGACACTAGGATAAGATAAGGAACACACCCATTATAAAGAAATCACATTAGGATTCTCTTTTTAACCTGTTCTTTAAAACACTAGTGCTTAGGAAATCTATTGGAGGCCGAAGCAGTCAAGGGTAGCTTAGGGTTTGGGTTAGGGTACGATTTAGGTTACGGGTTCGCATATGTCGTGGAGTATGGGTTAGTGTTAGGTTTAGGGTTAGTTTTAGAGTTAGGGCTCGGTTTAGGTTACGGGTTAAGATTAGTGTACTTGTTAGAGTTATGGTAGGGTTTAGGGTTAGGGTACGCAGTAGGATTAGGGTATTTATTAAACGTATCCCACTCTCTAGATACCACTTAGAACGTAAAGGAATATTATTAGGAATCCAGCCTTGGAGAAGAGTTTAGGCACTAGGATAATATCAGGAACACACCCATTATAAAGAAATCACATTAGGATGCTCTTTTTAACTTGTTCCTTAAAACACTAGCGCTTAGGAAGTCTATTGGAAGCAGAAGTGGTCAAGGGTAGCTTAGGGTTAGGGTTAGGGTTAGGGTACTGCTTATGGTACGGATTCGGGTACGGGTTCAGGTACGGCATAGTGTATGGGTTAGGGTTAGGATTAAGTTTAGTTTTAGGGTTAGGGCTCGGTTTAGGGTACGGGTTAGGATTGGTGTACGTGTTAGTGTAACGGTGGGCATAGGGTAAGGGTACGCGTTAGGGTTAGGGTATTTATTAAACCTATCCCACTCTCTAGATACCACTTAGCATGTAAAGGAATATTATTTGGGTCCAGCCATGGAGAAGAGTTTAGACACTAGGATAAGATAAGGAACACACCCATTATAAAGAAATCACATTAGGATTCTCTTTTTAACCTGTTCCTTAAAACACTAGTGCTTAGGAAATCTATTGGAGGCAGAAGCAGTCAAGGGTACCTTAGGGTTAGGGTACGGCTTATGGTTCGGGTTCGGTTACGGGTTTGGGTACGTCGTAGGGTATGGTTTAGGGTTAGGTTTAGGGTTAGTTTTAGGGTTAGGGCTCGTTTTAGGGTACAGGTTAGGATTAGGTTACGTGTTAGGTTAACGGTAATGGATAGGGTTAGGGTACGCGTTAGGGTTAGGGTATTTATTAAACCTATCCCACTCTCTAGATACCACTTAGCACGTAAAGAATATTATTTGGGATCCAGCCATGTAGAATTGTTTAAACATTAGGATAAGATAAGGAACACACCCATTATAAAGTAATCGCATTAGGATTCTCTTTTTAACATGTTCCTTAAAACACTAGTACTTAGGAAATCTATTGGAAGCAGAAGCAGTCAAGGGTAGCTTAGGGTTAGGGTTAGGGTTACTGTTAGGGTACTGCTTATGGTACGGGTTCGGGTACGGGTTGGGGTACGGCGTAGGGTAAGGGTTAGGATTAGGGTTAGTTTTAGGGTTAGGGCTCGGTTTAGGGTACGGGTTAGGATTGGGGTACCTGTTAGGGTTAGGGTAGGGTTTAGCGTTAGGGTACGCGATAGAGTTAGGTTATTTATTAAACCTATCCCATTCTCTCGATACCACTTAGCACGTAAAGGAATAGTATTTGGGGTCCAGCCATGGAGAATAGTTTACACACTAGGATAACATAAGGAACACACCTATTATAAACAAATCACATTAGGATTCTCTTTTTAACCTGTTCCTTAAAACACTAGTGCTTAGGAAATCTATTGGAGGCAGAAGCAGTCAAGGCTAGCTTAGGGTTAGGGTTAGTGTTAGGGTTAGGGTACGGCTTAGGGTACGGATTCGGGTACGGCATAGGGTATGGGTTAGGGTTAGGGTCAGAGTTAGTTTTAGGGTTAGGGCTCAGTTTAGGGTAAGGGTTAGAATTAGGGTACGTGTTAGGGTTAGGGTAGGGGTTAGGGTAAGGGTACGCATTAGGTTAAGGGTATTTATTAAATCTATCCCACACTCTAGATAACACTTTGCACGTAAAGGTATATTATTTGGGGTCCAACAATGGAGAAGAGTTTATACAGTAGGAAAAGATAAGGAACACACCCATTATAAAGAAATCACATTAGGATTGTCCTTTTAACCTGTTCCTTACAACACTACTGCTTAGGAAATGTATTGGAAGCAGAAGCAGTCAAGGGTAGCTTAGGGTTAGGGTTAGGGTTAGGGTTAGGGTTAGGGTTAGGGTACTGCTTATGCTAAGGTTTCGGGTACAGATTCGGGTACGGCGTAGGGTATGGTTTAGGGTTAGGATTAGGGTTAGTTTTAGGGTTAGGGCTCGGTTTAGGGTACGTGTTAGGATTAGGGTACGTGTTAGGGTTAGGGTAGTTGATAGGGTTAGGGTACGCGTTAAGGTTAAGTTAGTTATTAAACCTATCCCACTCTCTAGATACCACTTAGCACGTAAAGAAATATTATTTGGGGTCCAGCCATGTAGAAGAATTTAGACATAAGGATAAGATAAGGAACACACCCATTAAAAACAAAGCACATTAGGATTCTCTTTTTAACCTATTCCTTAAAACACTAGTGCTTAGGAAATCTATTGGAGGCAGAAGCAGTCAAGGGTAGCTTAGGGTTAGGGTTAGGGTTAGGGTACGATTTAGGGTACGGGTTCGGTCACGTCGTGGAGTATGGGTTATGGTTAGGTTTAGGGTTAGTTTTAGAGTTAGGGCTCGGTTTTTTGGTACGGGTTGGGATTAGGTTACGTGTTAGGGTTAGGGTAGGGGTTAGGGTTAAGGTACGTGTTAGGTTTAGGGTATTTATTAAACCTATCCCACTCTCTAGATACCACTTAGCATGTAAAGGAATATTATTTGGGTCCAGCCATGGAGAAGAGTTTAGACACTAGGATAAGATAAGGAAGACACCCGTTATAAAGGAATCACATTACGATTACCTTTTTAACCTGTTCCTTAAAACACTAGTGCTTAGGAAATCTATTGGAGGCAGAAGCAGTCAAGGGTACCTTAGGGTTATGATTAGGGTTAGGGTACGGCTTATGGTACGGGTTCGGGTACGTCATAGTGTATGGTTTAGGGTAGGGTTAGGGTTAGTTATAGGGTTAGGGCTCGGTTTAGGGTACAGGTTAGGATTAGGTTACGTGTTAGGGTTAGGGTAGGCGTTAGGGTTAAGGTACGTGTTAGGTTTAGGGTATTTATTAAACTTATCCTACTCTCTAGATACCACTTAGCATGTAAAGTAATATTATTTGGGTCCAGCCATGGAGAAGAGTTTAGACACTAGGATAAGATAGGAACACACCCATTATAAAGAAATCACATTAGGATGCTCTTTTTAACCTGTTCCTTAAAACACTAGTGCTTAAGAAATCTATTGGAAGCAGAAGCAGTCAAGGCTAGCTTACGGTTAGGGTTAGGGTTATGGTTAGGGTACGGCTTAGGGTACGGATTCGGGTACGGTATAGGGTATGGGTTAGAGTTAGGGTTAGAGTTAGTTTTAGGGTTAGGGCTCAGTTTAGGGTACGGCTTAGTGTTAGGGTACGTGTTAGGGTTAGGGTATGGGTTATGGTTAGGGTACGCATTAGGTTTAGTGTATTTATTAAACCTATCCCACACTCTAGATAACACTTAACACGTAAAGCAATATTATTTGGGGTCAAGCCATGGAGAAGTGTTTAGACAGTAGGTAAAGATAAGGAACAAACCCATTAAAAAGAAATCACATTAGGATTCTCTTTTTAACCTGTTTCTTAAAACACTAGGGCTTAGGAAATCTATTTGAGGCATAAGCAGTCAAGGGTAGCTTTGGGTTAGTGTTAGGGTTAGGGTTAGTGTTAGGGTACGGCTTAGGGTACGGATTCGGGTACGGGTTCGGGTACGGTGCAGAGTATGGGTTAGGGTTAGTGTTAGTTTTACAGTTAGGGCTCGGATTTGGGTACGGGTTAGGATTAGGTTATGTGTTAGGTTTAGGGTACGCGTTAGGGTTAGGGTATTTATTAAACCTATCCCACTCTCTAGATACCACTTAGCCTGTAAAGGAATATTATTTGTGGTTCCCCCATGGAGAAGAGTTTAGACACTAGGATAAGATAAGGAACACACCCATTATAAAGAAATCACATTATGATTCTCTTGTTAACCTGTTCCTTAAAACACTAGTGCTTAGGAAATCTATTGGAGGCAGAAGGAGTCAAGGGTAGCTTCGGGTTAGGGTTAGTGTTAGGGTTAGTGTTAGGGTACGGCTTAGGGTATGGATTCGGGTACGGGTTCGGGTACGGCGTAGGGTATGGGTTAGGGTTAGGGTTAGTTTTAGGGTTAGGTTTCGGTTTAGGGTACGGGTTAAGATTAGTTTACGTGTTAGGGTTAGGGTATGGGTTAGTGTTAGGGTACGCGTTAGGATTAGGGTATTTATTAAACATATCCCACTCTCTAGATACGACTTAGAACGTAAAGGATTATTATTTGGAATCCAGCCTTGGAGAAGAGTTTAGGTACAAGGATAATATCAGGAACACAGCCATTATACAGAAATCACATTAGGATTCTCTTTTTAACCTGTTCCTTAAAACACTAGTGCTTAGGAAATCTATTGGAAGCAGAAGCAGTCAAGGGTAGCTTAGGGTTAGTGTTAGGGTTAGGGTTAGGGAACTGCTTAAGGTAAGATTTCTGGTACGGGTTCGGGTACGGCGTAGGGTGTGGTTTAGGGTTAGGGTTATGGTTAGTTTTAGGGTTAGGGATCGCTTTAAAGTACGGGTTAGGATTGGGGTACGTGTTAGGGTTAGGATTAGGTTATGCGTTAGGGTTAGGGTATTTATTAAACCTATCCCAATCTCTAGATACCACTTAGCACGTAAAGGAATATTAT
Organism: Eschrichtius robustus; assembly: GCF_028021215.1. NCBI lineage: Eukaryota > Metazoa > Chordata > Mammalia > Artiodactyla > Eschrichtiidae > Eschrichtius > Eschrichtius robustus. Next base: position 95,049,013 of record NC_090828.1, read on the forward strand.
TTGGGGTCCAGCCATGGAGAAGAGTTTACACACTATGATAACATAAGGAACACACCTATTATAAAGAAATGACATTACGATTCTCTTTTTAACCTGTTCCTTAAAACACTAGTGCTTAGGAAATCTAATGGAGGTAGAAGCAGTCAAGGGGAGCTTAGGGTTAGCGTTAGGGTTATGGTACGGCTTAGGGTACGAGTTCGTGTATGGCTTAGGTTTTGTGTTTGGGTTAGGATTAGGGTTAGTTTTAGGGTTAGGGCTCGATTTAGGGTACGTTTTAGGATTTGGGTACGTGTTAGTGTTAGGGTAGTGGATAGGGTTAGGGTACGCGTTAAGGTTAGGTTAGTTATTAAACCTATCCCACTCTCTAGATACCACTTATCACATAAAGGAATATTATTTTGGGTCCAGCCATGGAGAAGAGTTTAGACACTAGGATAAGATAAGGAACACACGTATTATAATGAAATCACATTAGGATTCTCTTTTTAACCTGTTCCATAAAACACTAGTGCTTAGGACATCTATTGGAGGCAGAAGCAGTCAAGGATAGCTTGAGTTAGGCTTAGGGTTAGGGTTAGGGTATGGCTTAGGGTTCGGATTCGGGTACGGCATAGGGTATGTGTTAGGGTTGGGTTAGAGTTAGTTGTAGGATTAGGGCTCGGTTTAGGGTATGGGTTAGGATTAGGGTACGTGTTAGGGTTAGGGTAGGGGTTAGGGTTAGGGTACGCCTTAGTTTTAGGGTATTTATTAAACCTTTCCCACACTGTAGATAACACTTAGCACGTAAAGGAGTATTATTTGGTGTCCAGTCATGGAGAAGAGTTTAGACACTAGGATAAGATAAGGAACACACCCGATATAAAGAAATCACATTACGATTGTCTTTTCAACGTGTTCCTTAAAACACTAGTGCTTAGGAAATCTATTTGAGGCATAATCAGTCCAGGGTAGCTTCGGGTTACATTTAGGGTTAGGGTTAGTGTTAGGGTACGGCTTAGGGTACAGATTCGGGTACGGGTTCGGGTATGGGTTAGGGTTATGTTTAGTTTTAGGGTCAGGGCTCGGTTTAGGGTACAGGTTAGGATTAGTGTAGGTGTTAGGGTTAGGGTAGGGGTTAGGATTTGGGTACGCGTTAGGGTTAGGGTATTTATTAAACCTATCCCACTCTCTAGATACCACTTAGAACGTAAAAGAATATTATTTGGAATCCAGCCATGGAAAAGAGTTTAGACACTAGGATAAGATAAGGAACACACCCATTATAAAGAAATCACATTAGGATTCTCTTTTTAATCTGTTCCTTAAAACACTAGTGCTTAGGAAATCTATTGGTAGCAGAAGCAGTCAAGGGTAGCTTAGGGTTAGAGTTAGGGTTAGGGTTAGGCTACTGCTTATAGTACGGGTTCGGGTACGGGTTCAGGTACGGCGTAGTGTATGGGTTAGGGTTAGGGTTAGGTTTAGGTTTAGGGTTAGGGATCAGTTTATGGTACGGGTTAGGATTGGGGTACGTGTTAGGATTAAGGGAGGAGTTAGGTTTAGTGTACGCGTTAGGGTTAGGTTAGTTATTAAAACTATCCCACACTCTAGATACCACTTAGCACGTAAAGGGATATTTTTTGGGGTCCAGCCATGGAAAAGAGTTTAGACACTAGGTTAAGATAAGGAACACACCCGTTATAAAGAAATCACATTACGATTAACTTTTTAACCTGTTCCTTAAAACACTAGTGCTTACGAAATATATTGGAGGCAGAAGCAGTCAAGGGTACCTTAGGGTTAGGGTTAGGTATAGGGTACGGCTTATGGTACGGGTTCGGGTCGGGTGTGGGTATGTCGTAGGTTATGGTTTAGGGTTAGGTTTAGGGTTAGTTTTACGGTTAGGGCTCGGTTTTAGGGTACAGGTTAGGATTAGGCTACGTGTTAGGGTAATGGTAGGAGATAGGGTTGGGGTATGCGTTAGGGTTAGGGTATTTATTAAACCTATCCCACTCTCTAGATACCACTTAGCATGTAAAGGAATATTATTTCTGGTTCCCCCATGGAGAAGAGTTTAGACACTAGGATAAGATAAAAAACACACCCATTATAAAGAAATCACATTAGGATTCTCTTTTTAACCTGTTCCTTAAAACACTAGTGCTTAGGAAACCTATTGGAGGCAGAAGGAGTCAAGGGTACCTTAGGGTTATGATTAGGGTTAGGGTACGGCTTATGGTACGGGTTCGGGTACGGGTTCGGGTACGTCGTAGGGTACGGTTTAGGGTTAGGGTTAGGGTTACTTTTAGGGTTAGGGCTCGGTTTAGGGTACAGGTTAGGATTAGTTTACGTGTTAGGATTAGGGTAGGCGTTAGGGTTAAGGTACGTGTTAGGTTTAGGGTATTTATTAAACCTATCCCACTCTCTAGATACCACTTAGCATGTAAAGGAATATTATTTGTGGTTCCCCCATGGAGAAGAGTTTAGACACTAGGATAAGATAAGGAACACACCCATTATAAAGAAATCACATTAGGATTCTCTTTTTAACCTGTTCCTTAAAACACTAGTGCTTAGCAAATCTATTGGAGGCAGAAGGAGTCAAGGGTAGCTTCGGGTTAGGGTTAGTGTTAGGTTACGGCTTAGGGTACGGATTCGGGTACGGGTTGGGTACGGCGTAGCGTATGGGTTAGTGTTAGGGTTAGTTTTAGGGTTATGGCTCGCTTTAGGGTACGGGTTAAGATTAGGTTACGTGTTAGGGTTATGGTAGGATTAGGGTTAGGGTACACCTTAGGTTTAGTGTATTTATTAAACCTATCCCACCCTCTAGAAAACACTTAGCACGTGAATGAATATTATTTGGGGTCCAGCCATGGGGAAGAGTTTAGACACTAGGATAAGATAAGGAACACACCCGTTAAAAAGAAATCACATTATGATTATCTTTTTAACCTGTTCCTTAAAACACTAGTGCTTAGGAAATCTATTTGAGGCATAATCAGTCAAGGGTAGCTTCGGGTTACAGTTAGGGTTAGGGTTAGTGTTAGGGTATGGCTTAGGGTACGGGTTCGGGTACGGGTTCTAGTACGGGTTCGGGTATGTGTTAGGGTTACGTTTAGTTTTAGGGTTAGGGCTCGGTTTAGGGTACAGGTTAGGATTAGTGTAAGTGTTAGGGTTAGGGTAGGGGTTAGGATTTGGGTATGCGTTAGGGTTAGGGTATTTATTAAACCTTTCCCACTCTCTAGATACCACTTAGAACGTAAAAGAATATTATTTGGAATCCAGCCATGGAAAAGAGTTTAGACACTAGGATAAGATACGGAACACACTCATTATAAAGAAAACACATTAGGATTCTCTTTTTAACCTGTTCCTTAAAACACTAGTGCTTAGGAAATCTATTGGAAACAGAAGCAGTCAAGGGTAGCTTAGGGTTTGGGTTAGGGTTAGGGTACTGCTTATGGTACGGGTTCGGGTACGGGTTCAGGTACGGCATAGTGTATGGGTTACGGTTAGGATTAAGTTTAGTTTTAGGGTTACGGCTCGGTTTAGGGTACGGGTTAGGATTGGGGTACGTGTTAGGGTTAGCGTAGGGTTTAGCGTTAGGGTACGCGTTAGGGTTAGGATATTTATTAAACCTATCCCACTCTCTAGATACCACTTAGCACGTAAAGGAATAGTATTTGGGGTCCAGCCATGGCGAATAGTTTACACACTAAGATAACATAAGGAACACACCTATTATAAAGAAATCACATTAGGATTCCCTTTTTAACCTGTTCCTTAAAACACTAGTGCTTAGGAAATCTATTGGAGGCAGAAGCAGTCAAGGCTAGCTTAGGGTTAGGGTTAGTGTTAGGGTTAGGGTACGGCTTAGGGTACGGATTCGGGTACGGCATAGGGTATGGGTTAGGGTTACGGTCAGAGTTAGTTTTAGAGTTAGGGCTCAGTTTAGGGTACGGGTTAGGATTAGGGTACGTGTTAGGGTTAGGGTAGGGGTTAGGGTAAGGGTACGCATTAGGTTAAGGGTATTTATTAAACCTATCCCACATTCTAGATAAAACTTTGCACGTAAAGGAATATTATTTGGGGTCCAACCATGGAGAAGAGTTTATACAGTAGGAAAAGATAAGGAACACACCCATTATAAAGGAATCACATTAGGATTCTCTTTTTAACCTGTTCCTTAAAACAATAGTGCTTAGGAAATCTATTGGATGCAGAAGCAGTCAAGGGTAGGTTAGGGTTATGGTTAGGGTTAGGGTTAGGGTACTGCTTATGGTTAGGTTTCGGGTACAGGTTCGGATACGGTGTAGGTTATGGGTTAGGGTTAGCGTTAGGGTTAGTTTTAGGGTTAGGGATCGGTTTAGGGTACAGGCTAGTATTGGGGTACGTGTTAGGATTAGGGTAGGGGTTACGGTTAGGGTACGCATTAGGGTTAGGGTATTTATTAAACCTATCCCACTCTCTAGATACCACTTAGCACGTAAAGGAATATTATTTGGGGTCCAGCCATGGAGAATAGTTTACACACTAGGATAACATAAGGAACACACCTATTATAAAGAAATCACATTAGGATTCTCTTTTTAACCTGTTCATTAAAACACTAGTGCTTAGGAAATCCATTGGAGGCAGAAGCAGTCAAGGCTAGCTTAGGATTAGGTTTAGGGTACGGCTTAGGGTAAGGATTCGGGTACGGCATAGGGCATGTTTTAGGGTTAGGGTTAGAGTTAGTTGTAGTGTTAGGGCTTAGTTTAGGTTACGGATTAGGATTAGGGTACGTGTTAGGGTTAGGGTAGGGGTTAGGGTTAGGGTACGCTTTAAGGTTAGGTTATTTATTAAATCTATCCCACTCTCTAGATACCACTTAGCACATAAAGGAATATTATTTTCTGTCCAGCCATGCAGAAGAGTTTAGACACTAGGATAAGATAAGGAACACACCCATAATAAAGAAATCACATTGGGATTCTCTTTTTAATCTGTTCCTTAAAACACTAGTGTTTAAGAAATCTATTGGAGGCAGAAGCAGTCAAGGATAGCTTAGGGTTAGGGTGAGGGTTAGGGTTAGTGTTAGGGTACGGCATAGGGTACGGGTTCGGGTACGGGTTCGGGTACGGCGTAGGGTATGGTTTAGGGTTAGGGTTAGGGTTAGTTTTAGGGTTGGGGATCGGTTTAGGGTACGGGTTAAGATTAGGGTACATGTTAGAGTTAGGGTAGGGGATAGGTTTAGGGTAAACGTTAGGGTTAGGGTATTTATTAAAGCTATCCCAGTCTCTAGATACCACTTACCATGTAAAGGAATATTATTTGGGGTCCAGCCATGGAGAAGAGTTTAGACACTAGGATAAGATAAGGAACACACCCATTATAAAGGAATCACATTAGGATTCTCTTTTTAACCTGTTTCTTAAAACACTAGGGCTTAGGAAATCTATTTGAGGCATAAGCAGTCAAGGGTGGCTTCGGGTTAGTGTTAGGGTTAGGGTTAGTGTTAGGGTACGGCTTAGGGTACAGATTCGGGTACGGGTTCGAGTATGGGTTAGGGTTAGGGTTAGTTTTAGGGTTAGGGCTCGGTTTAGGGTAGGAATTAGGATTAGTGTAGGTGTTAGGGTTAGGGTAGGGGTTAGGGTTAGTGTACGCGTTAGCTTTAGGGTATTTATTAAACCTATCCCACTCTCTAGATACCACTTAGAACGTAAAAGAGAATTATTTGGAATCCAGGGATGGAAAAGAGTTTAGACACTAGGATAGGATAAGGAACACACCCATTGTAAAGAAATCACATTAGGATTCTCTTTTTAATCTGTTCTTTAAAACACTAGTGCTTAGGAAATCTATTGGAGGCAGAAGCATTCAAGGGTACCTTAGGTTTAGGGTTAGGGTTAGTGTACGGCTTATGGTACGGGTTCGGTTACGGGTTCGGGTATGGCGTATGGTATAGTTTAGGGTTAGTTTTAGGGTTAATTTTAGGGTTAGGGCTCGGTTTAGGGTACAGGTTAGGATTAGGGTACGTGTTAGGGTAATGGTAGGGGATAGGGTTAGGATACGCGTTAGGGTTAGGGTATTTATTAAACCTATCCCACTCTCTACATACCACTTAGCACATAAAGAATATTATTTGGGGTCTAGCCATGTAGAAGAGTTTAGACATTAGGATAAGATAAGGAACACAACCATTACAAAGAAATCACATTAGGATTCTCTTTTTAACCTGTTCCTTAAAACACTAGTGCTTAGGGAATCTATTGGAGGCAGGAGCAATCAAGGGTAGCTTAGGTTTAGGGTTAGGGATAGTGTTAGGCTTAGGGTATGGGTTCGGGTACGGTGCAGAGAATGGGTTAGCGTTAGGGTTAGGGTTAGTTTTACAGTTAGGGCTCAGTTTTGGGTACGGGATAGGATTAGGTTACGTGTTAGGATTAGGGTAGGGGTTAGGGTTAAGGTACGCGTTAGAGCTAGGGCATTTATTAAACCTATCCCACTCTCTAGATACCACTTAGCATGTGAAGGAATATTATTTGTGGTTCCCCATGGAGAAGAGTTTAGACACTAGGATAAGATAAGGAACACACCCATTATAAAGAAATCACATTAGGATTGTCTTTTTAACCTGTTACTTAAAACACTAGTGCTTATGAAATCTATTGGAGGCAGAAGCAGTCAAGGGTAGCTTAGGGTTAGGGTTAGGGTTAGGGTACGGATTAGGGTACGGGTTCAGGTACGGCGTAGGTTATGGGTTAGGGTTAGGGTTACGGTTAGTTTTAGAGTTATGGCTCGGTTTAGTGTACGTGATAGGGCTAGGGTAGGGGTTAGGGATAGGGTACGCATTAAGTTTAGTGTATGTATTAAACCTATCCCACACTCTAGATAACACTTAGCACGTAAAGGAATATTATTTGGGTTCCAGCCATGGAGAAAAATTTAGACAGTAGGAAAAGATAAGGAACACACCCAATATAAAGTAATCCCATTAGGATTCTCTTTTTAACCTGTTCCTTAAAACACTAGTGCTTAGGAAATCTATTGGAAGCAGAAGAAGTCAAGGGTAGCTTAGCATTAGAGTTAGGGTTAGGGTACTGCTTATGGTATGGGTTCGGGTACGGGTTCAGGTACGGGGTAGGGTATGGGATAGGGTTAGGGTTAAGTTTAGTTTTAGGGTTAGGGATCAGTTTAGGGTACGGGTTAGGATTGGGGTACGTGTTAGGGTTAAGGTAGGTGTTAGGGTTAGGTTACGCGTTAGGGTTAGGGTATTTATTAAAACTATCCCACTCTCTAGATACCACTTAGCACGTAAAGGAATAATATTTGGGGTCCAGCCATGGAGAAGAGTTTAGACATTAGGATAAGATAAGGAACACACCCATTATAAAGAAATCACATTAGGATTCTCTTTTTAACCTGTTCCTTAAAACACTAGTGCTTAGGAAATGTATTGGAGGCCGAAGCAGTCAAGGGTAGCTTAGGGTTAGGGTTAGGGTACGATTTAGGGTACGGGTTCGCGTATGTCATGGAGTATGGGTTAGTGTTAGGTTTAGGGTTAGTTTTAGAGTTAGGGCTTGGTTTTTTGGTACGGGTTGGGATTAGGTTACGTGTTAGGGTTAGGGTAGGGGTTAGGGTTAAGGTACGCGTTAGGGTTAGGGTATTTATTAAACCTATCCCACTCTCTAGATACCACTTAGTACGTCAAGGAATATTATTTGGGGTCCAGCCATGGCGAAGAGTTTAGACACAAGGATAAGATAAGGAACACACCCGTTATAAAGGAATCACATTACGATTATCTTTTTAACCTGTTCCTTAAAACACTAGTGCTTAGGAAATCTATTGGAGGCAGAAGCAGTCAAGGGTACCTTAGGGTTATGATTAGGATTAGGCTACGGCTTATGGTACGGGTTCGGGTACGGGTTCGGTTATGTCGTAGGGTACGGTTTAGGGTTAGGGTTAGGGTTACTTTTAGGGTTAGGGCTGGGTTTAGGGTACAGGTTAGGATTAGGTTACGTGTTAGGGTTAGGGTAGGGGTTAGGGTTAAGGTACACATTAGGGTTAGGGTATTTATTAAACCTATCCCACTCTCTAGATACCACTTAGCATGTAAAGGAATATTATTTGTGGTTCCCCCATGGAGAAGAGTTTAGACACTAGGATAAGATAAGGAACACACCCATTATAAAGAAATCACATTAGGATTCTCTTTTTAACCTGTTCTTTAAAACACTAGTGCTTAGGAAATCTATTGGAGGCCGAAGCAGTCAAGGGTAGCTTAGGGTTAGGGTTAGGGTACGATTTAGGTTACGGGTTCGCGTATGTCGTGGAGTATGGGTTAGTGTTAGGTTTAGGGTTAGTTTTAGAGTTAGGGCTCGGTTTAGGTTACGGGTTAAGATTAGTGTACTTGTTAGAGTTATGGTAGGGTTTAGGGTTAGGGTACGCAGTAGGATTAGGGTATTTATTAAACGTATCCCACTCTCTAGATACCACTTAGAACGTAAAGGAATATTATTAGGAATCCAGCCTTGGAGAAGAGTTTAGGCACTAGGATAATATCAGGAACACACCCATTATAAAGAAATCACATTAGGATGCTCTTTTTAACTTGTTCCTTAAAACACTAGCGCTTAGGAAGTCTATTGGAAGCAGAAGCAGTCAAGGGTAGCTTAGGGTTAGGGTTAGGGTTAGGGTACTGCTTATGGTACGGGTTCGGGTACGGGTTCAGGTACGGCATAGTGTATGGGTTAGGGTTAGGATTAAGTTTAGTTTTAGGGTTAGGGCTCGGTTTAGGGTACGGGTTAGGATTGGTGTACGTGTTAGTGTAACGGTGGGCATAGGGTAAGGGTACGCGTTAGGGTTAGGGTATTTATTAAACCTATCCCACTGTCTAGATACCACTTAGCATGTAAAGGAATATTATTTGGGTCCAGCCATGGAGAAGAGTTTAGACACTAGGATAAGATAAGGAACACACCCATTATAAAGAAATCACATTAGGATTCTCTTTTTAACCTGTTCCTTAAAACACTAGTGCTTAGGAAATCTATTGGAGGCAGAAGCAGTCAAGGGTACCTTAGGGTTAGGGTACGGCTTATGGTTCGGGTTCGGTTACGGGTTTGGGTACGTCGTAGGGTATGGTTTAGGGTTAGGTTTAGGGTTAGTTTTAGGGTTAGGGCTCGTTTTAGGGTACAGGTTAGGATTAGGTTACGTGTTAGGTTAACGGTAATGGATAGGGTTAGGGTACGCGTTAGGGTTAGGGTATTTATTAAACCTATCCCACTCTCTAGATACCACTTAGCACGTAAAGAATATTATTTGGGATCCAGCCATGTAGAATTGTTTAAACATTAGGATAAGATAAGGAACACACCCATTATAAAGTAATCGCATTAGGATTCTCTTTTTAACATGTTCCTTAAAACACTAGTACTTAGGAAATCTATTGGAAGCAGAAGCAGTCAAGGGTAGCTTAGGGTTAGGGTTAGGGTTACTGTTAGGGTACTGCTTATGGTACGGGTTCGGGTACGGGTTGGGGTACGGCGTAGGGTAAGGGTTAGGATTAGGGTTAGTTTTAGGGTTAGGGCTCGGTTTAGGGTACGGGTTAGGATTGGGGTACCTGTTAGGGTTAGGGTAGGGTTTAGCGTTAGGGTACGCGATAGAGTTAGGTTATTTATTAAACCTATCCCATTCTCTCGATACCACTTAGCACGTAAAGGAATAGTATTTGGGGTCCAGCCATGGAGAATAGTTTACACACTAGGATAACATAAGGAACACACCTATTATAAACAAATCACATTAGGATTCTCTTTTTAACCTGTTCCTTAAAACACTAGTGCTTAGGAAATCTATTGGAGGCAGAAGCAGTCAAGGCTAGCTTAGGGTTAGGGTTAGTGTTAGGGTTAGGGTACGGCTTAGGGTACGGATTCGGGTACGGCATAGGGTATGGGTTAGGGTTAGGGTCAGAGTTAGTTTTAGGGTTAGGGCTCAGTTTAGGGTAAGGGTTAGAATTAGGGTACGTGTTAGGGTTAGGGTAGGGGTTAGGGTAAGGGTACGCATTAGGTTAAGGGTATTTATTAAATCTATCCCACACTCTAGATAACACTTTGCACGTAAAGGTATATTATTTGGGGTCCAACAATGGAGAAGAGTTTATACAGTAGGAAAAGATAAGGAACACACCCATTATAAAGAAATCACATTAGGATTGTCCTTTTAACCTGTTCCTTACAACACTACTGCTTAGGAAATGTATTGGAAGCAGAAGCAGTCAAGGGTAGCTTAGGGTTAGGGTTAGGGTTAGGGTTAGGGTTAGGGTACTGCTTATGCTAAGGTTTCGGGTACAGATTCGGGTACGGCGTAGGGTATGGTTTAGGGTTAGGATTAGGGTTAGTTTTAGGGTTAGGGCTCGGTTTAGGGTACGTGTTAGGATTAGGGTACGTGTTAGGGTTAGGGTAGTTGATAGGGTTAGGGTACGCGTTAAGGTTAAGTTAGTTATTAAACCTATCCCACTCTCTAGATACCACTTAGCACGTAAAGAAATATTATTTGGGGTCCAGCCATGTAGAAGAATTTAGACATAAGGATAAGATAAGGAACACACCCATTAAAAACAAAGCACATTAGGATTCTCTTTTTAACCTATTCCTTAAAACACTAGTGCTTAGGAAATCTATTGGAGGCAGAAGCAGTCAAGGGTAGCTTAGGGTTAGGGTTAGGGTTAGGGTACGATTTAGGGTACGGGTTCGGTCACGTCGTGGAGTATGGGTTATGGTTAGGTTTAGGGTTAGTTTTAGAGTTAGGGCTCGGTTTTTTGGTACGGGTTGGGATTAGGTTACGTGTTAGGGTTAGGGTAGGGGTTAGGGTTAAGGTACGTGTTAGGTTTAGGGTATTTATTAAACCTATCCCACTCTCTAGATACCACTTAGCATGTAAAGGAATATTATTTGGGTCCAGCCATGGAGAAGAGTTTAGACACTAGGATAAGATAAGGAAGACACCCGTTATAAAGGAATCACATTACGATTACCTTTTTAACCTGTTCCTTAAAACACTAGTGCTTAGGAAATCTATTGGAGGCAGAAGCAGTCAAGGGTACCTTAGGGTTATGATTAGGGTTAGGGTACGGCTTATGGTACGGGTTCGGGTACGTCATAGTGTATGGTTTAGGGTAGGGTTAGGGTTAGTTATAGGGTTAGGGCTCGGTTTAGGGTACAGGTTAGGATTAGGTTACGTGTTAGGGTTAGGGTAGGCGTTAGGGTTAAGGTACGTGTTAGGTTTAGGGTATTTATTAAACTTATCCTACTCTCTAGATACCACTTAGCATGTAAAGTAATATTATTTGGGTCCAGCCATGGAGAAGAGTTTAGACACTAGGATAAGATAGGAACACACCCATTATAAAGAAATCACATTAGGATGCTCTTTTTAACCTGTTCCTTAAAACACTAGTGCTTAAGAAATCTATTGGAAGCAGAAGCAGTCAAGGCTAGCTTACGGTTAGGGTTAGGGTTATGGTTAGGGTACGGCTTAGGGTACGGATTCGGGTACGGTATAGGGTATGGGTTAGAGTTAGGGTTAGAGTTAGTTTTAGGGTTAGGGCTCAGTTTAGGGTACGGCTTAGTATTAGGGTACGTGTTAGGGTTAGGGTATGGGTTATGGTTAGGGTACGCATTAGGTTTAGTGTATTTATTAAACCTATCCCACACTCTAGATAACACTTAACACGTAAAGCAATATTATTTGGGGTCAAGCCATGGAGAAGTGTTTAGACAGTAGGTAAAGATAAGGAACAAACCCATTAAAAAGAAATCACATTAGGATTCTCTTTTTAACCTGTTTCTTAAAACACTAGGGCTTAGGAAATCTATTTGAGGCATAAGCAGTCAAGGGTAGCTTTGGGTTAGTGTTAGGGTTAGGGTTAGTGTTAGGGTACGGCTTAGGGTACGGATTCGGGTACGGGTTCGGGTACGGTGCAGAGTATGGGTTAGGGTTAGTGTTAGTTTTACAGTTAGGGCTCGGATTTGGGTACGGGTTAGGATTAGGTTATGTGTTAGGTTTAGGGTACGCGTTAGGGTTAGGGTATTTATTAAACCTATCCCACTCTCTAGATACCACTTAGCCTGTAAAGGAATATTATTTGTGGTTCCCCCATGGAGAAGAGTTTAGACACTAGGATAAGATAAGGAACACACCCATTATAAAGAAATCACATTATGATTCTCTTGTTAACCTGTTCCTTAAAACACTAGTGCTTAGGAAATCTATTGGAGGCAGAAGGAGTCAAGGGTAGCTTCGGGTTAGGGTTAGTGTTAGGGTTAGTGTTAGGGTACGGCTTAGGGTATGGATTCGGGTACGGGTTCGGGTACGGCGTAGGGTATGGGTTAGGGTTAGGGTTAGTTTTAGGGTTAGGTTTCGGTTTAGGGTACGGGTTAAGATTAGTTTACGTGTTAGGGTTAGGGTATGGGTTAGTGTTAGGGTACGCGTTAGGATTAGGGTATTTATTAAACATATCCCACTCTCTAGATACGACTTAGAACGTAAAGGATTATTATTTGGAATCCAGCCTTGGAGAAGAGTTTAGGTACAAGGATAATATCAGGAACACAGCCATTATACAGAAATCACATTAGGATTCTCTTTTTAACCTGTTCCTTAAAACACTAGTGCTTAGGAAATCTATTGGAAGCAGAAGCAGTCAAGGGTAGCTTAGGGTTAGTGTTAGGGTTAGGGTTAGGGAACTGCTTAAGGTAAGATTTCTGGTACGGGTTCGGGTACGGCGTAGGGTGTGGTTTAGGGTTAGGGTTATGGTTAGTTTTAGGGTTAGGGATCGCTTTAAAGTACGGGTTAGGATTGGGGTACGTGTTAGGGTTAGGATTAGGTTATGCGTTAGGGTTAGGGTATTTATTAAACCTATCCCAATCTCTAGATACCACTTAGCACGTAAAGGAATATTATTTGGGGTCCAGCCATGGAGAAGAGTTTACACACTATGATAACATAAGGAACACACCTATTATAAAGAAATGACATTACGATTCTCTTTTTAACCTGTTCCTTAAAACACTAGTGCTTAGGAAATCTAATGGAGGTAGAAGCAGTCAAGGGGAGCTTAGGGTTAGCGTTAGGGTTATGGTACGGCTTAGGGTACGAGTTCGTGTATGGCTTAGGTTTTGTGTTTGGGTTAGGATTAGGGTTAGTTTTAGGGTTAGGGCTCGATTTAGGGTACGTTTTAGGATTTGGGTACGTGTTAGTGTTAGGGTAGTGGATAGGGTTAGGGTACGCGTTAAGGTTAGGTTAGTTATTAAACCTATCCCACTCTCTAGATACCACTTATCACATAAAGGAATATTATTTTGGGTCCAGCCATGGAGAAGAGTTTAGACACTAGGATAAGATAAGGAACACACGTATTATAATGAAATCACATTAGGATTCTCTTTTTAACCTGTTCCATAAAACACTAGTGCTTAGGACATCTATTGGAGGCAGAAGCAGTCAAGGATAGCTTGAGTTAGGCTTAGGGTTAGGGTTAGGGTATGGCTTAGGGTTCGGATTCGGGTACGGCATAGGGTATGTGTTAGGGTTGGGTTAGAGTTAGTTGTAGGATTAGGGCTCGGTTTAGGGTATGGGTTAGGATTAGGGTACGTGTTAGGGTTAGGGTAGGGGTTAGGGTTAGGGTACGCCTTAGTTTTAGGGTATTTATTAAACCTTTCCCACACTGTAGATAACACTTAGCACGTAAAGGAGTATTATTTGGTGTCCAGTCATGGAGAAGAGTTTAGACACTAGGATAAGATAAGGAACACACCCGATATAAAGAAATCACATTACGATTGTCTTTTCAACGTGTTCCTTAAAACACTAGTGCTTAGGAAATCTATTTGAGGCATAATCAGTCCAGGGTAGCTTCGGGTTACATTTAGGGTTAGGGTTAGTGTTAGGGTACGGCTTAGGGTACAGATTCGGGTACGGGTTCGGGTATGGGTTAGGGTTATGTTTAGTTTTAGGGTCAGGGCTCGGTTTAGGGTACAGGTTAGGATTAGTGTAGGTGTTAGGGTTAGGGTAGGGGTTAGGATTTGGGTACGCGTTAGGGTTAGGGTATTTATTAAACCTATCCCACTCTCTAGATACCACTTAGAACGTAAAAGAATATTATTTGGAATCCAGCCATGGAAAAGAGTTTAGACACTAGGATAAGATAAGGAACACACCCATTATAAAGAAATCACATTAGGATTCTCTTTTTAATCTGTTCCTTAAAACACTAGTGCTTAGGAAATCTATTGGTAGCAGAAGCAGTCAAGGGTAGCTTAGGGTTAGAGTTAGGGTTAGGGTTAGGCTACTGCTTATAGTACGGGTTCGGGTACGGGTTCAGGTACGGCGTAGTGTATGGGTTAGGGTTAGGGTTAGGTTTAGGTTTAGGGTTAGGGATCAGTTTATGGTACGGGTTAGGATTGGGGTACGTGTTAGGATTAAGGGAGGAGTTAGGTTTAGTGTACGCGTTAGGGTTAGGTTAGTTATTAAAACTATCCCACACTCTAGATACCACTTAGCACGTAAAGGGATATTTTTTGGGGTCCAGCCATGGAAAAGAGTTTAGACACTAGGTTAAGATAAGGAACACACCCGTTATAAAGAAATCACATTACGATTAACTTTTTAACCTGTTCCTTAAAACACTAGTGCTTACGAAATATATTGGAGGCAGAAGCAGTCAAGGGTACCTTAGGGTTAGGGTTAGGTATAGGGTACGGCTTATGGTACGGGTTCGGGTCGGGTGTGGGTATGTCGTAGGTTATGGTTTAGGGTTAGGTTTAGGGTTAGTTTTACGGTTAGGGCTCGGTTTTAGGGTACAGGTTAGGATTAGGCTACGTGTTAGGGTAATGGTAGGAGATAGGGTTGGGGTATGCGTTAGGGTTAGGGTATTTATTAAACCTATCCCACTCTCTAGATACCACTTAGCATGTAAAGGAATATTATTTCTGGTTCCCCCATGGAGAAGAGTTTAGACACTAGGATAAGATAAAAAACACACCCATTATAAAGAAATCACATTAGGATTCTCTTTTTAACCTGTTCCTTAAAACACTAGTGCTTAGGAAACCTATTGGAGGCAGAAGGAGTCAAGGGTACCTTAGGGTTATGATTAGGGTTAGGGTACGGCTTATGGTACGGGTTCGGGTACGGGTTCGGGTACGTCGTAGGGTACGGTTTAGGGTTAGGGTTAGGGTTACTTTTAGGGTTAGGGCTCGGTTTAGGGTACAGGTTAGGATTAGTTTACGTGTTAGGATTAGGGTAGGCGTTAGGGTTAAGGTACGTGTTAGGTTTAGGGTATTTATTAAACCTATCCCACTCTCTAGATACCACTTAGCATGTAAAGGAATATTATTTGTGGTTCCCCCATGGAGAAGAGTTTAGACACTAGGATAAGATAAGGAACACACCCATTATAAAGAAATCACATTAGGATTCTCTTTTTAACCTGTTCCTTAAAACACTAGTGCTTAGCAAATCTATTGGAGGCAGAAGGAGTCAAGGGTAGCTTCGGGTTAGGGTTAGTGTTAGGTTACGGCTTAGGGTACGGATTCGGGTACGGGTTGGGTACGGCGTAGCGTATGGGTTAGTGTTAGGGTTAGTTTTAGGGTTATGGCTCGCTTTAGGGTACGGGTTAAGATTAGGTTACGTGTTAGGGTTATGGTAGGATTAGGGTTAGGGTACACCTTAGGTTTAGTGTATTTATTAAACCTATCCCACCCTCTAGAAAACACTTAGCACGTGAATGAATATTATTTGGGGTCCAGCCATGGGGAAGAGTTTAGACACTAGGATAAGATAAGGAACACACCCGTTAAAAAGAAATCACATTATGATTATCTTTTTAACCTGTTCCTTAAAACACTAGTGCTTAGGAAATCTATTTGAGGCATAATCAGTCAAGGGTAGCTTCGGGTTACAGTTAGGGTTAGGGTTAGTGTTAGGGTATGGCTTAGGGTACGGGTTCGGGTACGGGTTCTAGTACGGGTTCGGGTATGTGTTAGGGTTACGTTTAGTTTTAGGGTTAGGGCTCGGTTTAGGGTACAGGTTAGGATTAGTGTAAGTGTTAGGGTTAGGGTAGGGGTTAGGATTTGGGTATGCGTTAGGGTTAGGGTATTTATTAAACCTTTCCCACTCTCTAGATACCACTTAGAACGTAAAAGAATATTATTTGGAATCCAGCCATGGAAAAGAGTTTAGACACTAGGATAAGATACGGAACACACTCATTATAAAGAAAACACATTAGGATTCTCTTTTTAACCTGTTCCTTAAAACACTAGTGCTTAGGAAATCTATTGGAAACAGAAGCAGTCAAGGGTAGCTTAGGGTTTGGGTTAGGGTTAGGGTACTGCTTATGGTACGGGTTCGGGTACGGGTTCAGGTACGGCATAGTGTATGGGTTACGGTTAGGATTAAGTTTAGTTTTAGGGTTACGGCTCGGTTTAGGGTACGGGTTAGGATTGGGGTACGTGTTAGGGTTAGCGTAGGGTTTAGCGTTAGGGTACGCGTTAGGGTTAGGATATTTATTAAACCTATCCCACTCTCTAGATACCACTTAGCACGTAAAGGAATAGTATTTGGGGTCCAGCCATGGCGAATAGTTTACACACTAAGATAACATAAGGAACACACCTATTATAAAGAAATCACATTAGGATTCCCTTTTTAACCTGTTCCTTAAAACACTAGTGCTTAGGAAATCTATTGGAGGCAGAAGCAGTCAAGGCTAGCTTAGGGTTAGGGTTAGTGTTAGGGTTAGGGTACGGCTTAGGGTACGGATTCGGGTACGGCATAGGGTATGGGTTAGGGTTACGGTCAGAGTTAGTTTTAGAGTTAGGGCTCAGTTTAGGGTACGGGTTAGGATTAGGGTACGTGTTAGGGTTAGGGTAGGGGTTAGGGTAAGGGTACGCATTAGGTTAAGGGTATTTATTAAACCTATCCCACATTCTAGATAAAACTTTGCACGTAAAGGAATATTATTTGGGGTCCAACCATGGAGAAGAGTTTATACAGTAGGAAAAGATAAGGAACACACCCATTATAAAGGAATCACATTAGGATTCTCTTTTTAACCTGTTCCTTAAAACAATAGTGCTTAGGAAATCTATTGGATGCAGAAGCAGTCAAGGGTAGGTTAGGGTTATGGTTAGGGTTAGGGTTAGGGTACTGCTTATGGTTAGGTTTCGGGTACAGGTTCGGATACGGTGTAGGTTATGGGTTAGGGTTAGCGTTAGGGTTAGTTTTAGGGTTAGGGATCGGTTTAGGGTACAGGCTAGTATTGGGGTACGTGTTAGGATTAGGGTAGGGGTTACGGTTAGGGTACGCATTAGGGTTAGGGTATTTATTAAACCTATCCCACTCTCTAGATACCACTTAGCACGTAAAGGAATATTATTTGGGGTCCAGCCATGGAGAATAGTTTACACACTAGGATAACATAAGGAACACACCTATTATAAAGAAATCACATTAGGATTCTCTTTTTAACCTGTTCATTAAAACACTAGTGCTTAGGAAATCCATTGGAGGCAGAAGCAGTCAAGGCTAGCTTAGGATTAGGTTTAGGGTACGGCTTAGGGTAAGGATTCGGGTACGGCATAGGGCATGTTTTAGGGTTAGGGTTAGAGTTAGTTGTAGTGTTAGGGCTTAGTTTAGGTTACGGATTAGGATTAGGGTACGTGTTAGGGTTAGGGTAGGGGTTAGGGTTAGGGTACGCTTTAAGGTTAGGTTATTTATTAAATCTATCCACTCTCTAGATACCACTTAGCACATAAAGGAATATTATTTTCTGTCCAGCCATGCAGAAGAGTTTAGACACTAGGATAAGATAAGGAACACACCCATAATAAAGAAATCACATTGGGATTCTCTTTTTAATCTGTTCCTTAAAACACTAGTGTTTAAGAAATCTATTGGAGGCAGAAGCAGTCAAGGATAGCTTAGGGTTAGGGTGAGGGTTAGGGTTAGTGTTAGGGTACGGCATAGGGTACGGGTTCGGGTACGGGTTCGGGTACGGCGTAGGGTATGGTTTAGGGTTAGGGTTAGGGTTAGTTTTAGGGTTGGGGATCGGTTTAGGGTACGGGTTAAGATTAGGGTACATGTTAGAGTTAGGGTAGGGGATAGGTTTAGGGTAAACGTTAGGGTTAGGGTATTTATTAAAGCTATCCAGTCTCTAGATACCACTTACCATGTAAAGGAATATTATTTGGGGTCCAGCCATGGAGAAGAGTTTAGACACTAGGATAAGATAAGGAACACACCCATTATAAAGGAATCACATTAGGATTCTCTTTTTAACCTGTTTCTTAAAACACTAGGGCTTAGGAAATCTATTTGAGGCATAAGCAGTCAAGGGTGGCTTCGGGTTAGTGTTAGGGTTAGGGTTAGTGTTAGGGTACGGCTTAGGGTACAGATTCGGGTACGGGTTCGAGTATGGGTTAGGGTTAGGGTTAGTTTTAGGGTTAGGGCTCGGTTTAGGGTAGGAATTAGGATTAGTGTAGGTGTTAGGGTTAGGGTAGGGGTTAGGGTTAGTGTACGCGTTAGCTTTAGGGTATTTATTAAACCTATCCCACTCTCTAGATACCACTTAGAACGTAAAAGAGAATTATTTGGAATCCAGGGATGGAAAAGAGTTTAGACACTAGGATAGGATAAGGAACACACCCATTGTAAAGAAATCACATTAGGATTCTCTTTTTAATCTGTTCTTTAAAACACTAGTGCTTAGGAATCTATTGGAGCAGAAGCATTCAAGGGTACCTTAGGTTTAGGGTTAGGGTTAGTGTACGGCTTATGGTACGGGTTCGGTTACGGGTTCGGGTATGGCGTATGGTATAGTTTAGGGTTAGTTTTAGGGTTAATTTAGGGTTAGGGCTCGGTTTAGGGTACAGGTTAGGATTAGGGTACGTGTTAGGGTAATGGTAGGGGATAGGGTTAGGATACGCGTTAGGGTTAGGGTATTTATTAAACCTATCCCACTCTCTACATACCACTTAGCACATAAAGAATATTATTTGGGGTCTAGCCATGTAGAAGAGTTTAGACATTAGGATAAGATAAGGAACACAACCATTACAAAGAAATCACATTAGGATTCTCTTTTTAACCTGTTCCTTAAAACACTAGTGCTTAGGGAATCTATTGGAGGCAGGAGCAATCAAGGGTAGCTTAGGTTTAGGTTAGGGATAGTGTTAGGCTTAGGGTATGGGTTCGGGTACGGTGCAGAGAATGGGTTAGCGTTAGGGTTAGGGTTAGTTTTACAGTTAGGGCTCAGTTTTGGGTACGGGATAGGATTAGGTTACGTGTTAGGATTAGGGTAGGGGTTAGGGTTAAGGTACGCGTTAGAGCTAGGGCATTTATTAAACCTATCCCACTCTCTAGATACCACTTAGCATGTGAAGGAATATTATTTGTGGTTCCCATGGAGAAGAGTTTAGACACTAGGATAAGATAAGGAACACACCCATTATAAAGAAATCACATTAGGATTGTCTTTTTAACCTGTTACTTAAAACACTAGTGCTTATGAAATCTATTGGAGGCAGAAGCAGTCAAGGGTAGCTTAGGGTTAGGGTTAGGGTTAGGGTACGGATTAGGGTACGGGTTCAGGTACGCGTAGGTTATGGGTTAGGGTTAGGGTTACGGTTAGTTTTAGAGTTATGGCTCGGTTTAGTGTACGTGATAGGGCTAGGGTAGGGGTTAGGGATAGGGTACGCATTAAGTTTAGTGTATGTATTAAACCTATCCCACACTCTAGATAACACTTAGCACGTAAAGGAATATTATTTGGGTTCCAGCCATGGAGAAAAATTTAGACAGTAGGAAAAGATAAGGAACACACCCAATATAAAGTAATCCCATTAGGATTCTCTTTTTAACCTGTTCCTTAAAACACTAGTGCTTAGGAAATCTATTGGAAGCAGAAGAAGTCAAGGGTAGCTTAGCATTAGAGTTAGGGTTAGGGTACTGCTTATGGTATGGGTTCGGGTACGGGTTCAGGTACGGGGTAGGGTATGGGATAGGGTTAGGGTTAAGTTTAGTTTTAGGGTTAGGGATCAGTTTAGGGTACGGGTTAGGATTGGGGTACGTGTTAGGGTTAAGGTAGGTGTTAGGGTTAGGTTACGCGTTAGGGTTAGGGTATTTATTAAACTATCCCACTCTCTAGATACCACTTAGCACGTAAAGGAATAATATTTGGGGTCCAGCCATGGAGAAGAGTTTAGACATTAGGATAAGATAAGGAACACACCCATTATAAAGAAATCACATTAGGATTCTCTTTTTAACCTGTTCCTTAAAACACTAGTGCTTAGGAAATGTATTGGAGGCCGAAGCAGTCAAGGTAGCTTAGGGTTAGGGTTAGGGTACGATTTAGGGTACGGGTTCGCGTATGTCATGGAGTATGGGTTAGTGTTAGGTTTAGGGTTAGTTTTAGAGTTAGGGCTTGGTTTTTTGGTACGGGTTGGGATTAGGTTACGTGTTAGGGTTAGGGTAGGGGTTAGGGTTAAGGTACGCGTTAGGGTTAGGGTATTTATTAAACCTATCCCACTCTCTAGATACCACTTAGTACGTCAAGGAATATTATTTGGGGTCCAGCCATGGCGAAGAGTTTAGACACAAGGATAAGATAAGGAACACACCCGTTATAAAGGAATCACATTACGATTATCTTTTTAACCTGTTCCTTAAAACACTAGTGCTTAGGAAATCTATTGGAGGCAGAAGCAGTCAAGGGTACCTTAGGGTTATGATTAGGATTAGGCTACGGCTTATGGTACGGGTTCGGGTACGGGTTCGGTTATGTCGTAGGGTACGGTTTAGGGTTAGGGTTAGGGTTACTTAGGGTTACTTTTAGGGTTAGGGCTGGGTTTAGGGTACAGGTTAGGATTAGGTTACGTGTTAGGGTTAGGGTAGGGGTTAGGGTTAAGGTACACATTAGGGTTAGGGTATTTATTAAACCTATCCCACTCTCTAGATACCACTTAGCATGTAAAGGAATATTATTTGTGGTTCCCCCATGGAGAAGAGTTTAGACACTAGGATAAGATAAGGAACACACCCATTATAAAGAAATCACATTAGGATTCTCTTTTTAACCTGTTCTTTAAAACACTAGTGCTTAGGAAATCTATTGGAGGCCGAAGCAGTCAAGGGTAGCTTAGGGTTAGGGTTAGGGTACGATTTAGGTTACGGGTTCGCGTATGTCGTGGAGTATGGGTTAGTGTTAGGTTTAGGGTTAGTTTTAGAGTTAGGGCTCGGTTTAGGTTACGGGTTAAGATTAGTGTACTTGTTAGAGTTATGGTAGGGTTTAGGGTTAGGGTACGCAGTAGGATTAGGGTATTTATTAAACGTATCCCACTCTCTAGATACCACTTAGAACGTAAAGGAATATTATTAGGAATCCAGCCTTGGAGAAGAGTTTAGGCACTAGGATAATATCAGGAACACACCCATTATAAAGAAATCACATTAGGATGCTCTTTTTAACTTGTTCCTTAAAACACTAGCGCTTAGGAAGTCTATTGGAAGCAGAAGCGGTCAAGGGTAGCTTAGGGTTAGGGTTAGGGTTAGGGTACTGCTTATGGTACGGGTTCGGGTACGGGTTCAGGTACGGCATAGTGTATGGGTTAGGGTTAGGATTAAGTTTAGTTTTAGGGTTAGGGCTCGGTTTAGGGTACGGGTTAGGATTGGTGTACGTGTTAGTGTAACGGTGGGCATAGGGTAAGGGTACGCGTTAGGGTTAGGGTATTTATTAAACCTATCCCACTGTCTAGATACCACTTAGCATGTAAAGGAATATTATTTGGGTCCAGCCATGGAGAAGAGTTTAGACACTAGGATAAGATAAGGAACACACCCATTATAAAGAAATCACATTAGGATTCTCTTTTTAACCTGTTCCTTAAAACACTAGTGCTTAGGAAATCTATTGGAGGCAGAAGCAGTCAAGGGTACCTTAGGGTTAGGGTACGGCTTATGGTTCGGGTTCGGTTACGGGTTTGGGTACGTCGTAGGGTATGGTTTAGGGTTAGGTTTAGGGTTAGTTTTAGGGTTAGGGCTCGTTTTAGGGTACAGGTTAGGATTAGGTTACGTGTTAGGTTAACGGTAATGGATAGGGTTAGGGTACGCGTTAGGGTTAGGGTATTTATTAAACCTATCCCACTCTCTAGATACCACTTAGCACGTAAAGAATATTATTTGGGATCCAGCCATGTAGAATTGTTTAAACATTAGGATAAGATAAGGAACACACCCATTATAAAGTAATCGCATTAGGATTCTCTTTTTAACATGTTCCTTAAAACACTAGTACTTAGGAAATCTATTGGAAGCAGAAGCAGTCAAGGGTAGCTTAGGGTTAGGGTTAGGGTTACTGTTAGGGTACTGCTTATGGTACGGGTTCGGGTACGGGTTGGGGTACGGCGTAGGGTAAGGGTTAGGATTAGGGTTAGTTTTAGGGTTAGGGCTCGGTTTAGGGTACGGGTTAGGATTGGGGTACCTGTTAGGGTTAGGGTAGGGTTTAGCGTTAGGGTACGCGATAGAGTTAGGTTATTTATTAAACCTATCCCATTCTCTCGATACCACTTAGCACGTAAAGGAATAGTATTTGGGGTCCAGCCATGGAGAATAGTTTACACACTAGGATAACATAAGGAACACACCTATTATAAACAAATCACATTAGGATTCTCTTTTTAACCTGTTCCTTAAAACACTAGTGCTTAGGAAATCTATTGGAGGCAGAAGCAGTCAAGGCTAGCTTAGGGTTAGGGTTAGTGTTAGGGTTAGGGTACGGCTTAGGGTACGGATTCGGGTACGGCATAGGGTATGGGTTAGGGTTAGGGTCAGAGTTAGTTTTAGGGTTAGGGCTCAGTTTAGGGTAAGGGTTAGAATTAGGGTACGTGTTAGGGTTAGGGTAGGGGTTAGGGTAAGGGTACGCATTAGGTTAAGGGTATTTATTAAATCTATCCCACACTCTAGATAACACTTTGCACGTAAAGGTATATTATTTGGGGTCCAACAATGGAGAAGAGTTTATACAGTAGGAAAAGATAAGGAACACACCCATTATAAAGAAATCACATTAGGATTGTCCTTTTAACCTGTTCCTTACAACACTACTGCTTAGGAAATGTATTGGAAGCAGAAGCAGTCAAGGGTAGCTTAGGGTTAGGGTTAGGGTTAGGGTTAGGGTTAGGGTACTGCTTATGCTAAGGTTTCGGGTACAGATTCGGGTACGGCGTAGGGTATGGTTTAGGGTTAGGATTAGGGTTAGTTTTAGGGTTAGGGCTCGGTTTAGGGTACGTGTTAGGATTAGGGTACGTGTTAGGGTTAGGGTAGTTGATAGGGTTAGGGTACGCGTTAAGGTTAAGTTAGTTATTAAACCTATCCCACTCTCTAGATACCACTTAGCACGTAAAGAAATATTATTTGGGGTCCAGCCATGTAGAAGAATTTAGACATAAGGATAAGATAAGGAACACACCCATTAAAAACAAAGCACATTAGGATTCTCTTTTTAACCTATTCCTTAAAACACTAGTGCTTAGGAAATCTATTGGAGGCAGAAGCAGTCAAGGGTAGCTTAGGGTTAGGGTTAGGGTTAGGGTACGATTTAGGGTACGGGTTCGGTCACGTCGTGGAGTATGGGTTATGGTTAGGTTTAGGGTTAGTTTTAGAGTTAGGGCTCGGTTTTTTGGTACGGGTTGGGATTAGGTTACGTGTTAGGGTTAGGGTAGGGGTTAGGGTTAAGGTACGTGTTAGGTTTAGGGTATTTATTAAACCTATCCCACTCTCTAGATACCACTTAGCATGTAAAGGAATATTATTTGGGTCCAGCCATGGAGAAGAGTTTAGACACTAGGATAAGATAAGGAAGACACCCGTTATAAAGGAATCACATTACGATTACCTTTTTAACCTGTTCCTTAAAACACTAGTGCTTAGGAAATCTATTGGAGGCAGAAGCAGTCAAGGGTACCTTAGGGTTATGATTAGGGTTAGGGTACGGCTTATGGTACGGGTTCGGGTACGTCATAGTGTATGGTTTAGGGTAGGGTTAGGGTTAGTTATAGGGTTAGGGCTCGGTTTAGGGTACAGGTTAGGATTAGGTTACGTGTTAGGGTTAGGGTAGGCGTTAGGGTTAAGGTACGTGTTAGGTTTAGGGTATTTATTAAACTTATCCTACTCTCTAGATACCACTTAGCATGTAAAGTAATATTATTTGGGTCCAGCCATGGAGAAGAGTTTAGACACTAGGATAAGATAGGAACACACCCATTATAAAGAAATCACATTAGGATGCTCTTTTTAACCTGTTCCTTAAAACACTAGTGCTTAAGAAATCTATTGGAAGCAGAAGCAGTCAAGGCTAGCTTACGGTTAGGGTTAGGGTTATGGTTAGGGTACGGCTTAGGGTACGGATTCGGGTACGGTATAGGGTATGGGTTAGAGTTAGGGTTAGAGTTAGTTTTAGGGTTAGGGCTCAGTTTAGGGTACGGCTTAGTATTAGGGTACGTGTTAGGGTTAGGGTATGGGTTATGGTTAGGGTACGCATTAGGTTTAGTGTATTTATTAAACCTATCCCACACTCTAGATAACACTTAACACGTAAAGCAATATTATTTGGGGTCAAGCCATGGAGAAGTGTTTAGACAGTAGGTAAAGATAAGGAACAAACCCATTAAAAAGAAATCACATTAGGATTCTCTTTTTAACCTGTTTCTTAAAACACTAGGGCTTAGGAAATCTATTTGAGGCATAAGCAGTCAAGGGTAGCTTTGGGTTAGTGTTAGGGTTAGGGTTAGTGTTAGGGTACGGCTTAGGGTACGGATTCGGGTACGGGTTCGGGTACGGTGCAGAGTATGGGTTAGGGTTAGTGTTAGTTTTACAGTTAGGGCTCGGATTTGGGTACGGGTTAGGATTAGGTTATGTGTTAGGTTTAGGGTACGCGTTAGGGTTAGGGTATTTATTAAACCTATCCCACTCTCTAGATACCACTTAGCCTGTAAAGGAATATTATTTGTGGTTCCCCCATGGAGAAGAGTTTAGACACTAGGATAAGATAAGGAACACACCCATTATAAAGAAATCACATTATGATTCTCTTGTTAACCTGTTCCTTAAAACACTAGTGCTTAGGAAATCTATTGGAGGCAGAAGGAGTCAAGGGTAGCTTCGGGTTAGGGTTAGTGTTAGGGTTAGTGTTAGGGTACGGCTTAGGGTATGGATTCGGGTACGGGTTCGGGTACGGCGTAGGGTATGGGTTAGGGTTAGGGTTAGTTTTAGGGTTAGGTTTCGGTTTAGGGTACGGGTTAAGATTAGTTTACGTGTTAGGGTTAGGGTATGGGTTAGTGTTAGGGTACGCGTTAGGATTAGGGTATTTATTAAACATATCCCACTCTCTAGATACGACTTAGAACGTAAAGGATTATTATTTGGAATCCAGCCTTGGAGAAGAGTTTAGGTACAAGGATAATATCAGGAACACAGCCATTATACAGAAATCACATTAGGATTCTCTTTTTAACCTGTTCCTTAAAACACTAGTGCTTAGGAAATCTATTGGAAGCAGAAGCAGTCAAGGGTAGCTTAGGGTTAGTGTTAGGGTTAGGGTTAGGGAACTGCTTAAGGTAAGATTTCTGGTACGGGTTCGGGTACGGCGTAGGGTGTGGTTTAGGGTTAGGGTTATGGTTAGTTTTAGGGTTAGGGATCGCTTTAAAGTACGGGTTAGGATTGGGGTACGTGTTAGGGTTAGGATTAGGTTATGCGTTAGGGTTAGGGTATTTATTAAACCTATCCCAATCTCTAGATACCACTTAGCACGTAAAGGAATATTATTTGGGGTCCAGCCATGGAGAAGAGTTTACACACTATGATAACATAAGGAACACACCTATTATAAAGAAATGACATTACGATTCTCTTTTTAACCTGTTCCTTAAAACACTAGTGCTTAGGAAATCTAATGGAGGTAGAAGCAGTCAAGGGGAGCTTAGGGTTAGCGTTAGGGTTATGGTACGGCTTAGGGTACGAGTTCGTGTATGGCTTAGGTTTTGTGTTTGGGTTAGGATTAGGGTTAGTTTTAGGGTTAGGGCTCGATTTAGGGTACGTTTTAGGATTTGGGTACGTGTTAGTGTTAGGGTAGTGGATAGGGTTAGGGTACGCGTTAAGGTTAGGTTAGTTATTAAACCTATCCCACTCTCTAGATACCACTTATCACATAAAGGAATATTATTTTGGGTCCAGCCATGGAGAAGAGTTTAGACACTAGGATAAGATAAGGAACACACGTATTATAATGAAATCACATTAGGATTCTCTTTTTAACCTGTTCCATAAAACACTAGTGCTTAGGACATCTATTGGAGGCAGAAGCAGTCAAGGATAGCTTGAGTTAGGCTTAGGGTTAGGGTTAGGGTATGGCTTAGGGTTCGGATTCGGGTACGGCATAGGGTATGTGTTAGGGTTGGGTTAGAGTTAGTTGTAGGATTAGGGCTCGGTTTAGGGTATGGGTTAGGATTAGGGTACGTGTTAGGGTTAGGGTAGGGGTTAGGGTTAGGGTACGCCTTAGTTTTAGGGTATTTATTAAACCTTTCCCACACTGTAGATAACACTTAGCACGTAAAGGAGTATTATTTGGTGTCCAGTCATGGAGAAGAGTTTAGACACTAGGATAAGATAAGGAACACACCCGATATAAAGAAATCACATTACGATTGTCTTTTCAACGTGTTCCTTAAAACACTAGTGCTTAGGAAATCTATTTGAGGCATAATCAGTCCAGGGTAGCTTCGGGTTACATTTAGGGTTAGGGTTAGTGTTAGGGTACGGCTTAGGGTACAGATTCGGGTACGGGTTCGGGTATGGGTTAGGGTTATGTTTAGTTTTAGGGTCAGGGCTCGGTTTAGGGTACAGGTTAGGATTAGTGTAGGTGTTAGGGTTAGGGTAGGGGTTAGGATTTGGGTACGCGTTAGGGTTAGGGTATTTATTAAACCTATCCCACTCTCTAGATACCACTTAGAACGTAAAAGAATATTATTTGGAATCCAGCCATGGAAAAGAGTTTAGACACTAGGATAAGATAAGGAACACACCCATTATAAAGAAATCACATTAGGATTCTCTTTTTAATCTGTTCCTTAAAACACTAGTGCTTAGGAAATCTATTGGTAGCAGAAGCAGTCAAGGGTAGCTTAGGGTTAGAGTTAGGGTTAGGGTTAGGCTACTGCTTATAGTACGGGTTCGGGTACGGGTTCAGGTACGGCGTAGTGTATGGGTTAGGGTTAGGGTTAGGTTTAGGTTTAGGGTTAGGGATCAGTTTATGGTACGGGTTAGGATTGGGGTACGTGTTAGGATTAAGGGAGGAGTTAGGTTTAGTGTACGCGTTAGGGTTAGGTTAGTTATTAAAACTATCCCACACTCTAGATACCACTTAGCACGTAAAGGGATATTTTTTGGGGTCCAGCCATGGAAAAGAGTTTAGACACTAGGTTAAGATAAGGAACACACCCGTTATAAAGAAATCACATTACGATTAACTTTTTAACCTGTTCCTTAAAACACTAGTGCTTACGAAATATATTGGAGGCAGAAGCAGTCAAGGGTACCTTAGGGTTAGGGTTAGGTATAGGGTACGGCTTATGGTACGGGTTCGGGTCGGGTGTGGGTATGTCGTAGGTTATGGTTTAGGGTTAGGTTTAGGGTTAGTTTTACGGTTAGGGCTCGGTTTTAGGGTACAGGTTAGGATTAGGCTACGTGTTAGGGTAATGGTAGGAGATAGGGTTGGGGTATGCGTTAGGGTTAGGGTATTTATTAAACCTATCCCACTCTCTAGATACCACTTAGCATGTAAAGGAATATTATTTCTGGTTCCCCCATGGAGAAGAGTTTAGACACTAGGATAAGATAAAAAACACACCCATTATAAAGAAATCACATTAGGATTCTCTTTTTAACCTGTTCCTTAAAACACTAGTGCTTAGGAAACCTATTGGAGGCAGAAGGAGTCAAGGGTACCTTAGGGTTATGATTAGGGTTAGGGTACGGCTTATGGTACGGGTTCGGGTACGGGTTCGGGTACGTCGTAGGGTACGGTTTAGGGTTAGGGTTAGGGTTACTTTTAGGGTTAGGGCTCGGTTTAGGGTACAGGTTAGGATTAGTTTACGTGTTAGGATTAGGGTAGGCGTTAGGGTTAAGGTACGTGTTAGGTTTAGGGTATTTATTAAACCTATCCCACTCTCTAGATACCACTTAGCATGTAAAGGAATATTATTTGTGGTTCCCCCATGGAGAAGAGTTTAGACACTAGGATAAGATAAGGAACACACCCATTATAAAGAAATCACATTAGGATTCTCTTTTTAACCTGTTCCTTAAAACACTAGTGCTTAGCAAATCTATTGGAGGCAGAAGGAGTCAAGGGTAGCTTCGGGTTAGGGTTAGTGTTAGGTTACGGCTTAGGGTACGGATTCGGGTACGGGTTGGGTACGGCGTAGCGTATGGGTTAGTGTTAGGGTTAGTTTTAGGGTTATGGCTCGCTTTAGGGTACGGGTTAAGATTAGGTTACGTGTTAGGGTTATGGTAGGATTAGGGTTAGGGTACACCTTAGGTTTAGTGTATTTATTAAACCTATCCCACCCTCTAGAAAACACTTAGCACGTGAATGAATATTATTTGGGGTCCAGCCATGGGGAAGAGTTTAGACACTAGGATAAGATAAGGAACACACCCGTTAAAAAGAAATCACATTATGATTATCTTTTTAACCTGTTCCTTAAAACACTAGTGCTTAGGAAATCTATTTGAGGCATAATCAGTCAAGGGTAGCTTCGGGTTACAGTTAGGGTTAGGGTTAGTGTTAGGGTACGGCTTAGGGTACGGGTTCGGGTACGGGTTCTAGTACGGGTTCGGGTATGTGTTAGGGTTACGTTTAGTTTTAGGGTTAGGGCTCGGTTTAGGGTACAGGTTAGGATTAGTGTAAGTGTTAGGGTTAGGGTAGGGGTTAGGATTTGGGTATGCGTTAGGGTTAGGGTATTTATTAAACCTTTCCCACTCTCTAGATACCACTTAGAACGTAAAAGAATATTATTTGGAATCCAGCCATGGAAAAGAGTTTAGACACTAGGATAAGATACGGAACACACTCATTATAAAGAAAACACATTAGGATTCTCTTTTTAACCTGTTCCTTAAAACACTAGTGCTTAGGAAATCTATTGGAAACAGAAGCAGTCAAGGGTAGCTTAGGGTTTGGGTTAGGGTTAGGGTACTGCTTATGGTACGGGTTCGGGTACGGGTTCAGGTACGGCATAGTGTATGGGTTACGGTTAGGATTAAGTTTAGTTTTAGGGTTACGGCTCGGTTTAGGGTACGGGTTAGGATTGGGGTACGTGTTAGGGTTAGCGTAGGGTTTAGCGTTAGGGTACGCGTTAGGGTTAGGATATTTATTAAACCTATCCCACTCTCTAGATACCACTTAGCACGTAAAGGAATAGTATTTGGGGTCCAGCCATGGCGAATAGTTTACACACTAAGATAACATAAGGAACACACCTATTATAAAGAAATCACATTAGGATTCCCTTTTTAACCTGTTCCTTAAAACACTAGTGCTTAGGAAATCTATTGGAGGCAGAAGCAGTCAAGGCTAGCTTAGGGTTAGGGTTAGTGTTAGGGTTAGGGTACGGCTTAGGGTACGGATTCGGGTACGGCATAGGGTATGGGTTAGGGTTACGGTCAGAGTTAGTTTTAGAGTTAGGGCTCAGTTTAGGGTACGGGTTAGGATTAGGGTACGTGTTAGGGTTAGGGTAGGGGTTAGGGTAAGGGTACGCATTAGGTTAAGGGTATTTATTAAACCTATCCCACATTCTAGATAAAACTTTGCACGTAAAGGAATATTATTTGGGGTCCAACCATGGAGAAGAGTTTATACAGTAGGAAAAGATAAGGAACACACCCATTATAAAGGAATCACATTAGGATTCTCTTTTTAACCTGTTCCTTAAAACAATAGTGCTTAGGAAATCTATTGGATGCAGAAGCAGTCAAGGGTAGGTTAGGGTTATGGTTAGGGTTAGGGTTAGGGTACTGCTTATGGTTAGGTTTCGGGTACAGGTTCGGATACGGTGTAGGTTATGGGTTAGGGTTAGCGTTAGGGTTAGTTTTAGGGTTAGGGATCGGTTTAGGGTACAGGCTAGTATTGGGGTACGTGTTAGGATTAGGGTAGGGGTTACGGTTAGGGTACGCATTAGGGTTAGGGTATTTATTAAACCTATCCCACTCTCTAGATACCACTTAGCACGTAAAGGAATATTATTTGGGGTCCAGCCATGGAGAATAGTTTACACACTAGGATAACATAAGGAACACACCTATTATAAAGAAATCACATTAGGATTCTCTTTTTAACCTGTTCATTAAAACACTAGTGCTTAGGAAATCCATTGGAGGCAGAAGCAGTCAAGGCTAGCTTAGGATTAGGTTTAGGGTACGGCTTAGGGTAAGGATTCGGGTACGGCATAGGGCATGTTTTAGGGTTAGGGTTAGAGTTAGTTGTAGTGTTAGGGCTTAGTTTAGGTTACGGATTAGGATTAGGGTACGTGTTAGGGTTAGGGTAGGGGTTAGGGTTAGGGTACGCTTTAAGGTTAGGTTATTTATTAAATCTATCCCACTCTCTAGATACCACTTAGCACATAAAGGAATATTATTTTCTGTCCAGCCATGCAGAAGAGTTTAGACACTAGGATAAGATAAGGAACACACCCATAATAAAGAAATCACATTGGGATTCTCTTTTTAATCTGTTCCTTAAAACACTAGTGTTTAAGAAATCTATTGGAGGCAGAAGCAGTCAAGGATAGCTTAGGGTTAGGGTGAGGGTTAGGGTTAGTGTTAGGGTACGGCATAGGGTACGGGTTCGGGTACGGGTTCGGGTACGGCGTAGGGTATGGTTTAGGGTTAGGGTTAGGGTTAGTTTTAGGGTTGGGGATCGGTTTAGGGTACGGGTTAAGATTAGGGTACATGTTAGAGTTAGGGTAGGGGATAGGTTTAGGGTAAACGTTAGGGTTAGGGTATTTATTAAAGCTATCCCAGTCTCTAGATACCACTTACCATGTAAAGGAATATTATTTGGGGTCCAGCCATGGAGAAGAGTTTAGACACTAGGATAAGATAAGGAACACACCCATTATAAAGGAATCACATTAGGATTCTCTTTTTAACCTGTTTCTTAAAACACTAGGGCTTAGGAAATCTATTTGAGGCATAAGCAGTCAAGGGTGGCTTCGGGTTAGTGTTAGGGTTAGGGTTAGTGTTAGGGTACGGCTTAGGGTACAGATTCGGGTACGGGTTCGAGTATGGGTTAGGGTTAGGGTTAGTTTTAGGGTTAGGGCTCGGTTTAGGGTAGGAATTAGGATTAGTGTAGGTGTTAGGGTTAGGGTAGGGGTTAGGGTTAGTGTACGCGTTAGCTTTAGGGTATTTATTAAACCTATCCCACTCTCTAGATACCACTTAGAACGTAAAAGAGAATTATTTGGAATCCAGGGATGGAAAAGAGTTTAGACACTAGGATAGGATAAGGAACACACCCATTGTAAAGAAATCACATTAGGATTCTCTTTTTAATCTGTTCTTTAAAACACTAGTGCTTAGGAAATCTATTGGAGGCAGAAGCATTCAAGGGTACCTTAGGTTTAGGGTTAGGGTTAGTGTACGGCTTATGGTACGGGTTCGGTTACGGGTTCGGGTATGGCGTATGGTATAGTTTAGGGTTAGTTTTAGGGTTAATTTTAGGGTTAGGGCTCGGTTTAGGGTACAGGTTAGGATTAGGGTACGTGTTAGGGTAATGGTAGGGGATAGGGTTAGGATACGCGTTAGGGTTAGGGTATTTATTAAACCTATCCCACTCTCTACATACCACTTAGCACATAAAGAATATTATTTGGGGTCTAGCCATGTAGAAGAGTTTAGACATTAGGATAAGATAAGGAACACAACCATTACAAAGAAATCACATTAGGATTCTCTTTTTAACCTGTTCCTTAAAACACTAGTGCTTAGGGAATCTATTGGAGGCAGGAGCAATCAAGGGTAGCTTAGGTTTAGGGTTAGGGATAGTGTTAGGCTTAGGGTATGGGTTCGGGTACGGTGCAGAGAATGGGTTAGGGTTAGGGTTAGGGTTAGTTTTACAGTTAGGGCTCAGTTTTGGGTACGGGATAGGATTAGGTTACGTGTTAGGATTAGGGTAGGGGTTAGGGTTAAGGTACGCGTTAGAGCTAGGGCATTTATTAAACCTATCCCACTCTCTAGATACCACTTAGCATGTGAAGGAATATTATTTGTGGTTCCCCATGGAGAAGAGTTTAGACACTAGGATAAGATAAGGAACACACCCATTATAAAGAAATCACATTAGGATTGTCTTTTTAACCTGTTACTTAAAACACTAGTGCTTATGAAATCTATTGGAGGCAGAAGCAGTCAAGGGTAGCTTAGGGTTAGGGTTAGGGTTAGGGTACGGATTAGGGTACGGGTTCAGGTACGGCGTAGGTTATGGGTTAGGGTTAGGGTTACGGTTAGTTTTAGAGTTATGGCTCGGTTTAGTGTACGTGATAGGGCTAGGGTAGGGGTTAGGGATAGGGTACGCATTAAGTTTAGTGTATGTATTAAACCTATCCCACACTCTAGATAACACTTAGCACGTAAAGGAATATTATTTGGGTTCCAGCCATGGAGAAAAATTTAGACAGTAGGAAAAGATAAGGAACACACCCAATATAAAGTAATCCCATTAGGATTCTCTTTTTAACCTGTTCCTTAAAACACTAGTGCTTAGGAAATCTATTGGAAGCAGAAGAAGTCAAGGGTAGCTTAGCATTAGAGTTAGGGTTAGGGTACTGCTTATGGTATGGGTTCGGGTACGGGTTCAGGTACGGGGTAGGGTATGGGATAGGGTTAGGGTTAAGTTTAGTTTTAGGGTTAGGGATCAGTTTAGGGTACGGGTTAGGATTGGGGTACGTGTTAGGGTTAAGGTAGGTGTTAGGGTTAGGTTACGCGTTAGGGTTAGGGTATTTATTAAAACTATCCCACTCTCTAGATACCACTTAGCACGTAAAGGAATAATATTTGGGGTCCAGCCATGGAGAAGAGTTTAGACATTAGGATAAGATAAGGAACACACCCATTATAAAGAAATCACATTAGGATTCTCTTTTTAACCTGTTCCTTAAAACACTAGTGCTTAGGAAATGTATTGGAGGCCGAAGCAGTCAAGGGTAGCTTAGGGTTAGGGTTAGGGTACGATTTAGGGTACGGGTTCGCGTATGTCATGGAGTATGGGTTAGTGTTAGGTTTAGGGTTAGATTTAGAGTTAGGGCTTGGTTTTTTGGTACGGGTTGGGATTAGGTTACGTGTTAGGGTTAGGGTAGGGGTTAGGGTTAAGGTACGCGTTAGGGTTAGGGTATTTATTAAACCTATCCCACTCTCTAGATACCACTTAGTACGTCAAGGAATATTATTTGGGGTCCAGCCATGGCGAAGAGTTTAGACACAAGGATAAGATAAGGAACACACCCGTTATAAAGGAATCACATTACGATTATCTTTTTAACCTGTTCCTTAAAACACTAGTGCTTAGGAAATCTATTGGAGGCAGAAGCAGTCAAGGGTACCTTAGGGTTATGATTAGGATTAGGCTACGGCTTATGGTACGGGTTCGGGTACGGGTTCGGTTATGTCGTAGGGTACGGTTTAGGGTTAGGGTTAGGGTTACTTTTAGGGTTAGGGCTGGGTTTAGGGTACAGGTTAGGATTAGGTTACGTGTTAGGGTTAGGGTAGGGGTTAGGGTTAAGGTACACATTAGGGTTAGGGTATTTATTAAACCTATCCCACTCTCTAGATACCACTTAGCATGTAAAGGAATATTATTTGTGGTTCCCCCATGGAGAAGAGTTTAGACACTAGGATAAGATAAGGAACACACCCATTATAAAGAAATCACATTAGGATTCTCTTTTTAACCTGTTCTTTAAAACACTAGTGCTTAGGAAATCTATTGGAGGCCGAAGCAGTCAAGGGTAGCTTAGGGTTTGGGTTAGGGTACGATTTAGGTTACGGGTTCGCATATGTCGTGGAGTATGGGTTAGTGTTAGGTTTAGGGTTAGTTTTAGAGTTAGGGCTCGGTTTAGGTTACGGGTTAAGATTAGTGTACTTGTTAGAGTTATGGTAGGGTTTAGGGTTAGGGTACGCAGTAGGATTAGGGTATTTATTAAACGTATCCCACTCTCTAGATACCACTTAGAACGTAAAGGAATATTATTAGGAATCCAGCCTTGGAGAAGAGTTTAGGCACTAGGATAATATCAGGAACACACCCATTATAAAGAAATCACATTAGGATGCTCTTTTTAACTTGTTCCTTAAAACACTAGCGCTTAGGAAGTCTATTGGAAGCAGAAGTGGTCAAGGGTAGCTTAGGGTTAGGGTTAGGGTTAGGGTACTGCTTATGGTACGGATTCAGGTACGGGTTCAGGTACGGCATAGTGTATGGGTTAGGGTTAGGATTAAGTTTAGTTTTAGGGTTAGGGCTCGGTTTAGGGTACGGGTTAGGATTGGTGTACGTGTTAGTGTAACGGTGGGCATAGGGTAAGGGTACGCGTTAGGGTTAGGGTATTTATTAAACCTATCCCACTCTCTAGATACCACTTAGCATGTAAAGGAATATTATTTCTGGTTCCCCCATGGAGAAGAGTTTAGACACTAGGATAAGATAAAAAACACACCCATTATAAAGAAATCACATTAGGATTCTCTTTTTAACCTGTTCCTTAAAACACTAGTGCTTAGGAAACCTATTGGAGGCAGAAGGAGTCAAGGGTACCTTAGGGTTATGATTAGGGTTAGGGTACGGCTTATGGTACGGGTTCGGGTACGGGTTCGGGTACGTCGTAGGGTACGGTTTAGGGTTAGGGTTAGGGTTACTTTTAGGGTTAGGGCTCGGTTTAGGGTACAGGTTAGGATTAGTTTACGTGTTAGGATTAGGGTAGGCGTTAGGGTTAAGGTACGTGTTAGGTTTAGGGTATTTATTAAACCTATCCCACTCTCTAGATACCACTTAGCATGTAAAGGAATATTATTTGTGGTTCCCCCATGGAGAAGAGTTTAGACACTAGGATAAGATAAGGAACACACCCATTATAAAGAAATCACATTAGGATTCTCTTTTTAACCTGTTCCTTAAAACACTAGTGCTTAGCAAATCTATTGGAGGCAGAAGGAGTCAAGGGTAGCTTCGGGTTAGGGTTAGTGTTAGGTTACGGCTTAGGGTACGGATTCGGGTACGGGTTGGGTACGGCGTAGTGTATGGGTTAGTGTTAGGGTTAGTTTTAGGGTTATGGCTCGCTTTAGGGTACGGGTTAAGATTAGGTTACGTGTTAGGGTTATGGTAGGATTAGGGTTAGGGTACACCTTAGGTTTAGTGTATTTATTAAACCTATCCCACCCTCTAGAAAACACTTAGCACGTGAATGAATATTATTTGGGGTCCAGCCATGGGGAAGAGTTTAGACACTAGGATAAGATAAGGAACACACCCGTTAAAAAGAAATCACATTATGATTATCTTTTTAACCTGTTCCTTAAAACACTAGTGCTTAGGAAATCTATTTGAGGCATAATCAGTCAAGGGTAGCTTCGGGTTACAGTTAGGGTTAGGGTTAGTGTTAGGGTACGGCTTAGGGTACGGGTTCGGGTACGGGTTCTAGTACGGGTTCGGGTATGTGTTAGGGTTACGTTTAGTTTTAGGGTTAGGGCTCGGTTTAGGGTACAGGTTAGGATTAGTGTAAGTGTTAGGGTTAGGGTAGGGGTTAGGATTTGGGTATGCGTTAGGGTTAGGGTATTTATTAAACCTTTCCCACTCTCTAGATACCACTTAGAACGTAAAAGAATATTATTTGGAATCCAGCCATGGAAAAGAGTTTAGACACTAGGATAAGATACGGAACACACTCATTATAAAGAAAACACATTAGGATTCTCTTTTTAACCTGTTCCTTAAAACACTAGTGCTTAGGAAATCTATTGGAAACAGAAGCAGTCAAGGGTAGCTTAGGGTTTGGGTTAGGGTTAGGGTACTGCTTATGGTACGGGTTCGGGTACGGGTTCAGGTACGGCATAGTGTATGGGTTACGGTTAGGATTAAGTTTAGTTTTAGGGTTACGGCTCGGTTTAGGGTACGGGTTAGGATTGGGGTACGTGTTAGGGTTAGCGTAGGGTTTAGCGTTAGGGTACGCGTTAGGGTTAGGATATTTATTAAACCTATCCCACTCTCTAGATACCACTTAGCACGTAAAGGAATAGTATTTGGGGTCCAGCCATGGCGAATAGTT
Source organism: Eschrichtius robustus (assembly GCF_028021215.1). NCBI lineage: Eukaryota > Metazoa > Chordata > Mammalia > Artiodactyla > Eschrichtiidae > Eschrichtius > Eschrichtius robustus. Next base: position 95,085,399 of record NC_090828.1, read on the forward strand.
TACACACTAAGATAACATAAGGAACACACCTATTATAAAGAAATCACATTAGGATTCCCTTTTTAACCTGTTCCTTAAAACACTAGTGCTTAGGAAATCTATTGGAGGCAGAAGCAGTCAAGGCTAGCTTAGGGTTAGGGTTAGTGTTAGGGTTAGGGTACGGCTTAGGGTACGGATTCGGGTACGGCATAGGGTATGGGTTAGGGTTACGGTCAGAGTTAGTTTTAGAGTTAGGGCTCAGTTTAGGGTACGGGTTAGGATTAGGGTACGTGTTAGGGTTAGGGTAGGGGTTAGGGTAAGGGTACGCATTAGGTTAAGGGTATTTATTAAACCTATCCCACATTCTAGATAAAACTTTGCACGTAAAGGAATATTATTTGGGGTCCAACCATGGAGAAGAGTTTATACAGTAGGAAAAGATAAGGAACACACCCATTATAAAGGAATCACATTAGGATTCTCTTTTTAACCTGTTCCTTAAAACAATAGTGCTTAGGAAATCTATTGGATGCAGAAGCAGTCAAGGGTAGGTTAGGGTTATGGTTAGGGTTAGGGTTAGGGTACTGCTTATGGTTAGGTTTCGGGTACAGGTTCGGATACGGTGTAGGTTATGGTTTAGGGTTAGCGTTAGGGTTAGTTTTAGGGTTAGGGATCGGTTTAGGGTACAGGCTAGTATTGGGGTACGTGTTAGGATTAGGGTAGGGGTTACGGTTAGGGTACGCATTAGGGTTAGGGTATTTATTAAACCTATCCCACTCTCTAGATACCACTTAGCACGTAAAGGAATATTATTTGGGGTCCAGCCATGGAGAATAGTTTACACACTAGGATAACATAAGGAACACACCTATTATAAAGAAATCACATTAGGATTCTCTTTTTAACCTGTTCATTAAAACACTAGTGCTTAGGAAATCCATTGGAGGCAGAAGCAGTCAAGGCTAGCTTAGGATTAGGTTTAGGGTACGGCTTAGGGTAAGGATTCGGGTACGGCATAGGGCATGTTTTAGGGTTAGGGTTAGAGTTAGTTGTAGTGTTAGGGCTTAGTTTAGGTTACGGATTAGGATTAGGGTACGTGTTAGGGTTAGGGTAGGGGTTAGGGTTAGGGTACGCTTTAAGGTTAGGTTATTTATTAAATCTATCCCACTCTCTAGATACCACTTAGCACATAAAGGAATATTATTTTCTGTCCAGCCATGCAGAAGAGTTTAGACACTAGGATAAGATAAGGAACACACCCATAATAAAGAAATCACATTGGGATTCTCTTTTTAATCTGTTCCTTAAAACACTAGTGTTTAAGAAATCTATTGGAGGCAGAAGCAGTCAAGGATAGCTTAGGGTTAGGGTGAGGGTTAGGGTTAGTGTTAGGGTACGGCATAGGGTACGGGTTCGGGTACGGGTTCGGGTACGGCGTAGGGTATGGTTTAGGGTTAGGGTTAGGGTTAGTTTTAGGGTTGGGGATCGGTTTAGGGTACGGGTTAAGATTAGGGTACATGTTAGAGTTAGGGTAGGGGATAGGTTTAGGGTAAACGTTAGGGTTAGGGTATTTATTAAAGCTATCCCAGTCTCTAGATACCACTTACCATGTAAAGGAATATTATTTGGGGTCCAGCCATGGAGAAGAGTTTAGACACTAGGATAAGATAAGGAACACACCCATTATAAAGGAATCACATTAGGATTCTCTTTTTAACCTGTTTCTTAAAACACTAGGGCTTAGGAAATCTATTTGAGGCATAAGCAGTCAAGGGTGGCTTCGGGTTAGTGTTAGGGTTAGGGTTAGTGTTAGGGTACGGCTTAGGGTACAGATTCGGGTACGGGTTCGAGTATGGGTTAGGGTTAGGGTTAGTTTTAGGGTTAGGGCTCGGTTTAGGGTAGGAATTAGGATTAGTGTAGGTGTTAGGGTTAGGGTAGGGGTTAGGGTTAGTGTACGCGTTAGCTTTAGGGTATTTATTAAACCTATCCCACTCTCTAGATACCACTTAGAACGTAAAAGAGAATTATTTGGAATCCAGGGATGGAAAAGAGTTTAGACACTAGGATAGGATAAGGAACACACCCATTGTAAAGAAATCACATTAGGATTCTCTTTTTAATCTGTTCTTTAAAACACTAGTGCTTAGGAAATCTATTGGAGGCAGAAGCATTCAAGGGTACCTTAGGTTTAGGGTTAGGGTTAGTGTACGGCTTATGGTACGGGTTCGGTTACGGGTTCGGGTATGGCGTATGGTATAGTTTAGGGTTAGTTTTAGGGTTAATTTTAGGGTTAGGGCTCGGTTTAGGGTACAGGTTAGGATTAGGGTACGTGTTAGGGTAATGGTAGGGGATAGGGTTAGGATACGCGTTAGGGTTAGGGTATTTATTAAACCTATCCCACTCTCTACATACCACTTAGCACATAAAGAATATTATTTGGGGTCTAGCCATGTAGAAGAGTTTAGACATTAGGATAAGATAAGGAACACAACCATTACAAAGAAATCACATTAGGATTCTCTTTTTAACCTGTTCCTTAAAACACTAGTGCTTAGGGAATCTATTGGAGGCAGGAGCAATCAAGGGTAGCTTAGGTTTAGGGTTAGGGATAGTGTTAGGCTTAGGGTATGGGTTCGGGTACGGTGCAGAGAATGGGTTAGCGTTAGGGTTAGGGTTAGTTTTACAGTTAGGGCTCAGTTTTGGGTACGGGATAGGATTAGGTTACGTGTTAGGATTAGGGTAGGGGTTAGGGTTAAGGTACGCGTTAGAGCTAGGGCATTTATTAAACCTATCCCACTCTCTAGATACCACTTAGCATGTGAAGGAATATTATTTGTGGTTCCCCATGGAGAAGAGTTTAGACACTAGGATAAGATAAGGAACACACCCATTATAAAGAAATCACATTAGGATTGTCTTTTTAACCTGTTACTTAAAACACTAGTGCTTATGAAATCTATTGGAGGCAGAAGCAGTCAAGGGTAGCTTAGGGTTAGGGTTAGGGTTAGGGTACGGATTAGGGTACGGGTTCAGGTACGGCGTAGGTTATGGGTTAGGGTTAGGGTTACGGTTAGTTTTAGAGTTATGGCTCGGTTTAGTGTACGTGATAGGGCTAGGGTAGGGGTTAGGGATAGGGTACGCATTAAGTTTAGTGTATGTATTAAACCTATCCCACACTCTAGATAACACTTAGCACGTAAAGGAATATTATTTGGGTTCCAGCCATGGAGAAAAATTTAGACAGTAGGAAAAGATAAGGAACACACCCAATATAAAGTAATCCCATTAGGATTCTCTTTTTAACCTGTTCCTTAAAACACTAGTGCTTAGGAAATCTATTGGAAGCAGAAGAAGTCAAGGGTAGCTTAGCATTAGAGTTAGGGTTAGGGTACTGCTTATGGTATGGGTTCGGGTACGGGTTCAGGTACGGGGTAGGGTATGGGATAGGGTTAGGGTTAAGTTTAGTTTTAGGGTTAGGGATCAGTTTAGGGTACGGGTTAGGATTGGGGTACGTGTTAGGGTTAAGGTAGGTGTTAGGGTTAGGTTACGCGTTAGGGTTAGGGTATTTATTAAAACTATCCCACTCTCTAGATACCACTTAGCACGTAAAGGAATAATATTTGGGGTCCAGCCATGGAGAAGAGTTTAGACATTAGGATAAGATAAGGAACACACCCATTATAAAGAAATCACATTAGGATTCTCTTTTTAACCTGTTCCTTAAAACACTAGTGCTTAGGAAATGTATTGGAGGCCGAAGCAGTCAAGGGTAGCTTAGGGTTAGGGTTAGGGTACGATTTAGGGTACGGGTTCGCGTATGTCATGGAGTATGGGTTAGTGTTAGGTTTAGGGTTAGTTTTAGAGTTAGGGCTTGGTTTTTTGGTACGGGTTGGGATTAGGTTACGTGTTAGGGTTAGGGTAGGGGTTAGGGTTAAGGTACGCGTTAGGGTTAGGGTATTTATTAAACCTATCCCACTCTCTAGATACCACTTAGTACGTCAAGGAATATTATTTGGGGTCCAGCCATGGCGAAGAGTTTAGACACAAGGATAAGATAAGGAACACACCCGTTATAAAGGAATCACATTACGATTATCTTTTTAACCTGTTCCTTAAAACACTAGTGCTTAGGAAATCTATTGGAGGCAGAAGCAGTCAAGGGTACCTTAGGGTTATGATTAGGATTAGGCTACGGCTTATGGTACGGGTTCGGGTACGGGTTCGGTTATGTCGTAGGGTACGGTTTAGGGTTAGGGTTAGGGTTACTTTTAGGGTTAGGGCTGGGTTTAGGGTACAGGTTAGGATTAGGTTACGTGTTAGGGTTAGGGTAGGGGTTAGGGTTAAGGTACACATTAGGGTTAGGGTATTTATTAAACCTATCCCACTCTCTAGATACCACTTAGCATGTAAAGGAATATTATTTGTGGTTCCCCCATGGAGAAGAGTTTAGACACTAGGATAAGATAAGGAACACACCCATTATAAAGAAATCACATTAGGATTCTCTTTTTAACCTGTTCTTTAAAACACTAGTGCTTAGGAAATCTATTGGAGGCCGAAGCAGTCAAGGGTAGCTTAGGGTTAGGGTTAGGGTACGATTTAGGTTACGGGTTCGCGTATGTCGTGGAGTATGGGTTAGTGTTAGGTTTAGGGTTAGTTTTAGAGTTAGGGCTCGGTTTAGGTTACGGGTTAAGATTAGTGTACTTGTTAGAGTTATGGTAGGGTTTAGGGTTAGGGTACGCAGTAGGATTAGGGTATTTATTAAACGTATCCCACTCTCTAGATACCACTTAGAACGTAAAGGAATATTATTAGGAATCCAGCCTTGGAGAAGAGTTTAGGCACTAGGATAATATCAGGAACACACCCATTATAAAGAAATCACATTAGGATGCTCTTTTTAACTTGTTCCTTAAAACACTAGCGCTTAGGAAGTCTATTGGAAGCAGAAGCGGTCAAGGGTAGCTTAGGGTTAGGGTTAGGGTTAGGGTACTGCTTATGGTACGGGTTCGGGTACGGGTTCAGGTACGGCATAGTGTATGGGTTAGGGTTAGGATTAAGTTTAGTTTTAGGGTTAGGGCTCGGTTTAGGGTACGGGTTAGGATTGGTGTACGTGTTAGTGTAACGGTGGGCATAGGGTAAGGGTACGCGTTAGGGTTAGGGTATTTATTAAACCTATCCCACTCTCTAGATACCACTTAGCATGTAAAGGAATATTATTTGGGTCCAGCCATGGAGAAGAGTTTAGACACTAGGATAAGATAAGGAACACACCCATTATAAAGAAATCACATTAGGATTCTCTTTTTAACCTGTTCCTTAAAACACTAGTGCTTAGGAAATCTATTGGAGGCAGAAGCAGTCAAGGGTACCTTAGGGTTAGGGTACGGCTTATGGTTCGGGTTCGGTTACGGGTTTGGGTACGTCGTAGGGTATGGTTTAGGGTTAGGTTTAGGGTTAGTTTTAGGGTTAGGGCTCGTTTTAGGGTACAGGTTAGGATTAGGTTACGTGTTAGGTTAACGGTAATGGATAGGGTTAGGGTACGCGTTAGGGTTAGGGTATTTATTAAACCTATCCCACTCTCTAGATACCACTTAGCACGTAAAGAATATTATTTGGGATCCAGCCATGTAGAATTGTTTAAACATTAGGATAAGATAAGGAACACACCCATTATAAAGTAATCGCATTAGGATTCTCTTTTTAACATGTTCCTTAAAACACTAGTACTTAGGAAATCTATTGGAAGCAGAAGCAGTCAAGGGTAGCTTAGGGTTAGGGTTAGGGTTACTGTTAGGGTACTGCTTATGGTACGGGTTCGGGTACGGGTTGGGGTACGGCGTAGGGTAAGGGTTAGGATTAGGGTTAGTTTTAGGGTTAGGGCTCGGTTTAGGGTACGGGTTAGGATTGGGGTACCTGTTAGGGTTAGGGTAGGGTTTAGCGTTAGGGTACGCGATAGAGTTAGGTTATTTATTAAACCTATCCCATTCTCTCGATACCACTTAGCACGTAAAGGAATAGTATTTGGGGTCCAGCCATGGAGAATAGTTTACACACTAGGATAACATAAGGAACACACCTATTATAAACAAATCACATTAGGATTCTCTTTTTAACCTGTTCCTTAAAACACTAGTGCTTAGGAAATCTATTGGAGGCAGAAGCAGTCAAGGCTAGCTTAGGGTTAGGGTTAGTGTTAGGGTTAGGGTACGGCTTAGGGTACGGATTCGGGTACGGCATAGGGTATGGGTTAGGGTTAGGGTCAGAGTTAGTTTTAGGGTTAGGGCTCAGTTTAGGGTAAGGGTTAGAATTAGGGTACGTGTTAGGGTTAGGGTAGGGGTTAGGGTAAGGGTACGCATTAGGTTAAGGGTATTTATTAAATCTATCCCACACTCTAGATAACACTTTGCACGTAAAGGTATATTATTTGGGGTCCAACAATGGAGAAGAGTTTATACAGTAGGAAAAGATAAGGAACACACCCATTATAAAGAAATCACATTAGGATTGTCCTTTTAACCTGTTCCTTACAACACTACTGCTTAGGAAATGTATTGGAAGCAGAAGCAGTCAAGGGTAGCTTAGGGTTAGGGTTAGGGTTAGGGTTAGGGTTAGGGTACTGCTTATGCTAAGGTTTCGGGTACAGATTCGGGTACGGCGTAGGGTATGGTTTAGGGTTAGGATTAGGGTTAGTTTTAGGGTTAGGGCTCGGTTTAGGGTACGTGTTAGGATTAGGGTACGTGTTAGGGTTAGGGTAGTTGATAGGGTTAGGGTACGCGTTAAGGTTAAGTTAGTTATTAAACCTATCCCACTCTCTAGATACCACTTAGCACGTAAAGAAATATTATTTGGGGTCCAGCCATGTAGAAGAATTTAGACATAAGGATAAGATAAGGAACACACCCATTAAAAACAAAGCACATTAGGATTCTCTTTTTAACCTATTCCTTAAAACACTAGTGCTTAGGAAATCTATTGGAGGCAGAAGCAGTCAAGGGTAGCTTAGGGTTAGGGTTAGGGTTAGGGTACGATTTAGGGTACGGGTTCGGTCACGTCGTGGAGTATGGGTTATGGTTAGGTTTAGGGTTAGTTTTAGAGTTAGGGCTCGGTTTTTTGGTACGGGTTGGGATTAGGTTACGTGTTAGGGTTAGGGTAGGGGTTAGGGTTAAGGTACGTGTTAGGTTTAGGGTATTTATTAAACCTATCCCACTCTCTAGATACCACTTAGCATGTAAAGGAATATTATTTGGGTCCAGCCATGGAGAAGAGTTTAGACACTAGGATAAGATAAGGAACACACCCGTTAAAAAGAAATCACATTATGATTATCTTTTTAACCTGTTCCTTAAAACACTAGTGCTTAGGAAATCTATTTGAGGCATAATCAGTCAAGGGTAGCTTCGGGTTACAGTTAGGGTTAGGGTTAGTGTTAGGGTACGGCTTAGGGTACGGGTTCGGGTACGGGTTCTAGTACGGGTTCGGGTATGTGTTAGGGTTACGTTTAGTTTTAGGGTTAGGGCTCGGTTTAGGGTACAGGTTAGGATTAGTGTAAGTGTTAGGGTTAGGGTAGGGGTTAGGATTTGGGTATGCGTTAGGGTTAGGGTATTTATTAAACCTTTCCCACTCTCTAGATACCACTTAGAACGTAAAAGAATATTATTTGGAATCCAGCCATGGAAAAGAGTTTAGACACTAGGATAAGATACGGAACACACTCATTATAAAGAAAACACATTAGGATTCTCTTTTTAACCTGTTCCTTAAAACACTAGTGCTTAGGAAATCTATTGGAAACAGAAGCAGTCAAGGGTAGCTTAGGGTTTGGGTTAGGGTTAGGGTACTGCTTATGGTACGGGTTCGGGTACGGGTTCAGGTACGGCATAGTGTATGGGTTACGGTTAGGATTAAGTTTAGTTTTAGGGTTACGGCTCGGTTTAGGGTACGGGTTAGGATTGGGGTACGTGTTAGGGTTAGCGTAGGGTTTAGCGTTAGGGTACGCGTTAGGGTTAGGATATTTATTAAACCTATCCCACTCTCTAGATACCACTTAGCACGTAAAGGAATAGTATTTGGGGTCCAGCCATGGCGAATAGTTTACACACTAAGATAACATAAGGAACACACCTATTATAAAGAAATCACATTAGGATTCCCTTTTTAACCTGTTCCTTAAAACACTAGTGCTTAGGAAATCTATTGGAGGCAGAAGCAGTCAAGGCTAGCTTAGGGTTAGGGTTAGTGTTAGGGTTAGGGTACGGCTTAGGGTACGGATTCGGGTACGGCATAGGGTATGGGTTAGGGTTACGGTCAGAGTTAGTTTTAGAGTTAGGGCTCAGTTTAGGGTACGGGTTAGGATTAGGGTACGTGTTAGGGTTAGGGTAGGGGTTAGGGTAAGGGTACGCATTAGGTTAAGGGTATTTATTAAACCTATCCCACATTCTAGATAAAACTTTGCACGTAAAGGAATATTATTTGGGGTCCAACCATGGAGAAGAGTTTATACAGTAGGAAAAGATAAGGAACACACCCATTATAAAGGAATCACATTAGGATTCTCTTTTTAACCTGTTCCTTAAAACAATAGTGCTTAGGAAATCTATTGGATGCAGAAGCAGTCAAGGGTAGGTTAGGGTTATGGTTAGGGTTAGGGTTAGGGTACTGCTTATGGTTAGGTTTCGGGTACAGGTTCGGATACGGTGTAGGTTATGGGTTAGGGTTAGTGTTAGGGTTAGTTTTAGGGTTAGGGATCGGTTTAGGGTACAGGCTAGTATTGGGGTACGTGTTAGGATTAGGGTAGGGGTTACGGTTAGGGTACGCATTAGGGTTAGGGTATTTATTAAACCTATCCCACTCTCTAGATACCACTTAGCACGTAAAGGAATATTATTTGGGGTCCAGCCATGGAGAATAGTTTACACACTAGGATAACATAAGGAACACACCTATTATAAAGAAATCACATTAGGATTCTCTTTTTAACCTGTTCATTAAAACACTAGTGCTTAGGAAATCCATTGGAGGCAGAAGCAGTCAAGGCTAGCTTAGGATTAGGTTTAGGGTACGGCTTAGGGTAAGGATTCGGGTACGGCATAGGGCATGTTTTAGGGTTAGGGTTAGAGTTAGTTGTAGTGTTAGGGCTTAGTTTAGGTTACGGATTAGGATTAGGGTACGTGTTAGGGTTAGGGTAGGGGTTAGGGTTAGGGTACGCTTTAAGGTTAGGTTATTTATTAAATCTATCCCACTCTCTAGATACCACTTAGCACATAAAGGAATATTATTTTCTGTCCAGCCATGCAGAAGAGTTTAGACACTAGGATAAGATAAGGAACACACCCATAATAAAGAAATCACATTGGGATTCTCTTTTTAATCTGTTCCTTAAAACACTAGTGTTTAAGAAATCTATTGGAGGCAGAAGCAGTCAAGGATAGCTTAGGGTTAGGGTGAGGGTTAGGGTTAGTGTTAGGGTACGGCATAGGGTACGGGTTCGGGTACGGGTTCGGGTACGGCGTAGGGTATGGTTTAGGGTTAGGGTTAGGGTTAGTTTTAGGGTTGGGGATCGGTTTAGGGTACGGGTTAAGATTAGGGTACATGTTAGAGTTAGGGTAGGGGATAGGTTTAGGGTAAACGTTAGGGTTAGGGTATTTATTAAAGCTATCCCAGTCTCTAGATACCACTTACCATGTAAAGGAATATTATTTGGGGTCCAGCCATGGAGAAGAGTTTAGACACTAGGATAAGATAAGGAACACACCCATTATAAAGGAATCACATTAGGATTCTCTTTTTAACCTGTTTCTTAAAACACTAGGGCTTAGGAAATCTATTTGAGGCATAAGCAGTCAAGGGTGGCTTCGGGTTAGTGTTAGGGTTAGGGTTAGTGTTAGGGTACGGCTTAGGGTACAGATTCGGGTACGGGTTCGAGTATGGGTTAGGGTTAGGGTTAGTTTTAGGGTTAGGGCTCGGTTTAGGGTAGGAATTAGGATTAGTGTAGGTGTTAGGGTTAGGGTAGGGGTTAGGGTTAGTGTACGCGTTAGCTTTAGGGTATTTATTAAACCTATCCCACTCTCTAGATACCACTTAGAACGTAAAAGAGAATTATTTGGAATCCAGGGATGGAAAAGAGTTTAGACACTAGGATAGGATAAGGAACACACCCATTGTAAAGAAATCACATTAGGATTCTCTTTTTAATCTGTTCTTTAAAACACTAGTGCTTAGGAAATCTATTGGAGGCAGAAGCATTCAAGGGTACCTTAGGTTTAGGGTTAGGGTTAGTGTACGGCTTATGGTACGGGTTCGGTTACGGGTTCGGGTATGGCGTATGGTATAGTTTAGGGTTAGTTTTAGGGTTAATTTTAGGGTTAGGGCTCGGTTTAGGGTACAGGTTAGGATTAGGGTACGTGTTAGGGTAATGGTAGGGGATAGGGTTAGGATACGCGTTAGGGTTAGGGTATTTATTAAACCTATCCCACTCTCTACATACCACTTAGCACATAAAGAATATTATTTGGGGTCTAGCCATGTAGAAGAGTTTAGACATTAGGATAAGATAAGGAACACAACCATTACAAAGAAATCACATTAGGATTCTCTTTTTAACCTGTTCCTTAAAACACTAGTGCTTAGGGAATCTATTGGAGGCAGGAGCAATCAAGGGTAGCTTAGGTTTAGGGTTAGGGATAGTGTTAGGCTTAGGGTATGGGTTCGGGTACGGTGCAGAGAATGGGTTAGCGTTAGGGTTAGGGTTAGTTTTACAGTTAGGGCTCAGTTTTGGGTACGGGATAGGATTAGGTTACGTGTTAGGATTAGGGTAGGGGTTAGGGTTAAGGTACGCGTTAGAGCTAGGGCATTTATTAAACCTATCCCACTCTCTAGATACCACTTAGCATGTGAAGGAATATTATTTGTGGTTCCCCATGGAGAAGAGTTTAGACACTAGGATGAGATAAGGAACACACCCATTATAAAGAAATCACATTAGGATTGTCTTTTTAACCTGTTACTTAAAACACTAGTGCTTATGAAATCTATTGGAGGCAGAAGCAGTCAAGGGTAGCTTAGGGTTAGGGTTAGGGTTAGGGTACGGATTAGGGTACGGGTTCAGGTACGGCGTAGGTTATGGGTTAGGGTTAGGGTTACGGTTAGTTTTAGAGTTATGGCTCGGTTTAGTGTACGTGATAGGGCTAGGGTAGGGGTTAGGGATAGGGTACGCATTAAGTTTAGTGTATGTATTAAACCTATCCCACACTCTAGATAACACTTAGCACGTAAAGGAATATTATTTGGGTTCCAGCCATGGAGAAAAATTTAGACAGTAGGAAAAGATAAGGAACACACCCAATATAAAGTAATCCCATTAGGATTCTCTTTTTAACCTGTTCCTTAAAACACTAGTGCTTAGGAAATCTATTGGAAGCAGAAGAAGTCAAGGGTAGCTTAGCATTAGAGTTAGGGTTAGGGTACTGCTTATGGTATGGGTTCGGGTACGGGTTCAGGTACGGGGTAGGGTATGGGATAGGGTTAGGGTTAAGTTTAGTTTTAGGGTTAGGGATCAGTTTAGGGTACGGGTTAGGATTGGGGTACGTGTTAGGGTTAAGGTAGGTGTTAGGGTTAGGTTACGCGTTAGGGTTAGGGTATTTATTAAAACTATCCCACTCTCTAGATACCACTTAGCACGTAAAGGAATAATATTTGGGGTCCAGCCATGGAGAAGAGTTTAGACATTAGGATAAGATAAGGAACACACCCATTATAAAGAAATCACATTAGGATTCTCTTTTTAACCTGTTCCTTAAAACACTAGTGCTTAGGAAATGTATTGGAGGCCGAAGCAGTCAAGGGTAGCTTAGGGTTAGGGTTAGGGTACGATTTAGGGTACGGGTTCGCGTATGTCATGGAGTATGGGTTAGTGTTAGGTTTAGGGTTAGTTTTAGAGTTAGGGCTTGGTTTTTTGGTACGGGTTGGGATTAGGTTACGTGTTAGGGTTAGGGTAGGGGTTAGGGTTAAGGTACGCGTTAGGGTTAGGGTATTTATTAAACCTATCCCACTCTCTAGATACCACTTAGTACGTCAAGGAATATTATTTGGGGTCCAGCCATGGCGAAGAGTTTAGACACAAGGATAAGATAAGGAACACACCCGTTATAAAGGAATCACATTACGATTATCTTTTTAACCTGTTCCTTAAAACACTAGTGCTTAGGAAATCTATTGGAGGCAGAAGCAGTCAAGGGTACCTTAGGGTTATGATTAGGATTAGGCTACGGCTTATGGTACGGGTTCGGGTACGGGTTCGGTTATGTCGTAGGGTACGGTTTAGGGTTAGGGTTAGGGTTACTTTTAGGGTTAGGGCTGGGTTTAGGGTACAGGTTAGGATTAGGTTACGTGTTAGGGTTAGGGTAGGGGTTAGGGTTAAGGTACACATTAGGGTTAGGGTATTTATTAAACCTATCCCACTCTCTAGATACCACATAGCATGTAAAGGAATATTATTTGTGGTTCCCCCATGGAGAAGAGTTTAGACACTAGGATAAGATAAGGAACACACCCATTATAAAGAAATCACATTAGGATTCTCTTTTTAACCTGTTCTTTAAAACACTAGTGCTTAGGAAATCTATTGGAGGCCGAAGCAGTCAAGGGTAGCTTAGGGTTAGGGTTAGGGTACGATTTAGGTTACGGGTTCGCGTATGTCGTGGAGTATGGGTTAGTGTTAGGTTTAGGGTTAGTTTTAGAGTTAGGGCTCGGTTTAGGTTACGGGTTAAGATTAGTGTACTTGTTAGAGTTATGGTAGGGTTTAGGGTTAGGGTACGCAGTAGGATTAGGGTATTTATTAAACGTATCCCACTCTCTAGATACCACTTAGAACGTAAAGGAATATTATTAGGAATCCAGCCTTGGAGAAGAGTTTAGGCACTAGGATAATATCAGGAACACACCCATTATAAAGAAATCACATTAGGATGCTCTTTTTAACTTGTTCCTTAAAACACTAGCGCTTAGGAAGTCTATTGGAAGCAGAAGCGGTCAAGGGTAGCTTAGGGTTAGGGTTAGGGTTAGGGTACTGCTTATGGTACGGGTTCGGGTACGGGTTCAGGTACGGCATAGTGTATGGGTTAGGGTTAGGATTAAGTTTAGTTTTAGGGTTAGGGCTCGGTTTAGGGTACGGGTTAGGATTGGTGTACGTGTTAGTGTAACGGTGGGCATAGGGTAAGGGTACGCGTTAGGGTTAGGGTATTTATTAAACCTATCCCACTGTCTAGATACCACTTAGCATGTAAAGGAATATTATTTGGGTCCAGCCATGGAGAAGAGTTTAGACACTAGGATAAGATAAGGAACACACCCATTATAAAGAAATCACATTAGGATTCTCTTTTTAACCTGTTCCTTAAAACACTAGTGCTTAGGAAATCTATTGGAGGCAGAAGCAGTCAAGGGTACCTTAGGGTTAGGGTACGGCTTATGGTTCGGGTTCGGTTACGGGTTTGGGTACGTCGTAGGGTATGGTTTAGGGTTAGGTTTAGGGTTAGTTTTAGGGTTAGGGCTCGTTTTAGGGTACAGGTTAGGATTAGGTTACGTGTTAGGTTAACGGTAATGGATAGGGTTAGGGTACGCGTTAGGGTTAGGGTATTTATTAAACCTATCCCACTCTCTAGATACCACTTAGCACGTAAAGAATATTATTTGGGATCCAGCCATGTAGAATTGTTTAAACATTAGGATAAGATAAGGAACACACCCATTATAAAGTAATCGCATTAGGATTCTCTTTTTAACATGTTCCTTAAAACACTAGTACTTAGGAAATCTATTGGAAGCAGAAGCAGTCAAGGGTAGCTTAGGGTTAGGGTTAGGGTTACTGTTAGGGTACTGCTTATGGTACGGGTTCGGGTACGGGTTGGGGTACGGCGTAGGGTAAGGGTTAGGATTAGGGTTAGTTTTAGGGTTAGGGCTCGGTTTAGGGTACGGGTTAGGATTGGGGTACCTGTTAGGGTTAGGGTAGGGTTTAGCGTTAGGGTACGCGATAGAGTTAGGTTATTTATTAAACCTATCCCATTCTCTCGATACCACTTAGCACGTAAAGGAATAGTATTTGGGGTCCAGCCATGGAGAATAGTTTACACACTAGGATAACATAAGGAACACACCTATTATAAACAAATCACATTAGGATTCTCTTTTTAACCTGTTCCTTAAAACACTAGTGCTTAGGAAATCTATTGGAGGCAGAAGCAGTCAAGGCTAGCTTAGGGTTAGGGTTAGTGTTAGGGTTAGGGTACGGCTTAGGGTACGGATTCGGGTACGGCATAGGGTATGGGTTAGGGTTAGGGTCAGAGTTAGTTTTAGGGTTAGGGCTCAGTTTAGGGTAAGGGTTAGAATTAGGGTACGTGTTAGGGTTAGGGTAGGGGTTAGGGTAAGGGTACGCATTAGGTTAAGGGTATTTATTAAATCTATCCCACACTCTAGATAACACTTTGCACGTAAAGGTATATTATTTGGGGTCCAACAATGGAGAAGAGTTTATACAGTAGGAAAAGATAAGGAACACACCCATTATAAAGAAATCACATTAGGATTGTCCTTTTAACCTGTTCCTTACAACACTACTGCTTAGGAAATGTATTGGAAGCAGAAGCAGTCAAGGGTAGCTTAGGGTTAGGGTTAGGGTTAGGGTTAGGGTTAGGGTACTGCTTATGCTAAGGTTTCGGGTACAGATTCGGGTACGGCGTAGGGTATGGTTTAGGGTTAGGATTAGGGTTAGTTTTAGGGTTAGGGCTCGGTTTAGGGTACGTGTTAGGATTAGGGTACGTGTTAGGGTTAGGGTAGTTGATAGGGTTAGGGTACGCGTTAAGGTTAAGTTAGTTATTAAACCTATCCCACTCTCTAGATACCACTTAGCACGTAAAGAAATATTATTTGGGGTCCAGCCATGTAGAAGAATTTAGACATAAGGATAAGATAAGGAACACACCCATTAAAAACAAAGCACATTAGGATTCTCTTTTTAACCTATTCCTTAAAACACTAGTGCTTAGGAAATCTATTGGAGGCAGAAGCAGTCAAGGGTAGCTTAGGGTTAGGGTTAGGGTTAGGGTACGATTTAGGGTACGGGTTCGGTCACGTCGTGGAGTATGGGTTATGGTTAGGTTTAGGGTTAGTTTTAGAGTTAGGGCTCGGTTTTTTGGTACGGGTTGGGATTAGGTTACGTGTTAGGGTTAGGGTAGGGGTTAGGGTTAAGGTACGTGTTAGGTTTAGGGTATTTATTAAACCTATCCCACTCTCTAGATACCACTTAGCATGTAAAGGAATATTATTTGGGTCCAGCCATGGAGAAGAGTTTAGACACTAGGATAAGATAAGGAAGACACCCGTTATAAAGGAATCACATTACGATTACCTTTTTAACCTGTTCCTTAAAACACTAGTGCTTAGGAAATCTATTGGAGGCAGAAGCAGTCAAGGGTACCTTAGGGTTATGATTAGGGTTAGGGTACGGCTTATGGTACGGGTTCGGGTACGTCATAGTGTATGGTTTAGGGTAGGGTTAGGGTTAGTTATAGGGTTAGGGCTCGGTTTAGGGTACAGGTTAGGATTAGGTTACGTGTTAGGGTTAGGGTAGGCGTTAGGGTTAAGGTACGTGTTAGGTTTAGGGTATTTATTAAACTTATCCTACTCTCTAGATACCACTTAGCATGTAAAGTAATATTATTTGGGTCCAGCCATGGAGAAGAGTTTAGACACTAGGATAAGATAGGAACACACCCATTATAAAGAAATCACATTAGGATGCTCTTTTTAACCTGTTCCTTAAAACACTAGTGCTTAAGAAATCTATTGGAAGCAGAAGCAGTCAAGGCTAGCTTACGGTTAGGGTTAGGGTTATGGTTAGGGTACGGCTTAGGGTACGGATTCGGGTACGGTATAGGGTATGGGTTAGAGTTAGGGTTAGAGTTAGTTTTAGGGTTAGGGCTCAGTTTAGGGTACGGCTTAGTATTAGGGTACGTGTTAGGGTTAGGGTATGGGTTATGGTTAGGGTACGCATTAGGTTTAGTGTATTTATTAAACCTATCCCACACTCTAGATAACACTTAACACGTAAAGCAATATTATTTGGGGTCAAGCCATGGAGAAGTGTTTAGACAGTAGGTAAAGATAAGGAACAAACCCATTAAAAAGAAATCACATTAGGATTCTCTTTTTAACCTGTTTCTTAAAACACTAGGGCTTAGGAAATCTATTTGAGGCATAAGCAGTCAAGGGTAGCTTTGGGTTAGTGTTAGGGTTAGGGTTAGTGTTAGGGTACGGCTTAGGGTACGGATTCGGGTACGGGTTCGGGTACGGTGCAGAGTATGGGTTAGGGTTAGTGTTAGTTTTACAGTTAGGGCTCGGATTTGGGTACGGGTTAGGATTAGGTTATGTGTTAGGTTTAGGGTACGCGTTAGGGTTAGGGTATTTATTAAACCTATCCCACTCTCTAGATACCACTTAGCCTGTAAAGGAATATTATTTGTGGTTCCCCCATGGAGAAGAGTTTAGACACTAGGATAAGATAAGGAACACACCCATTATAAAGAAATCACATTATGATTCTCTTGTTAACCTGTTCCTTAAAACACTAGTGCTTAGGAAATCTATTGGAGGCAGAAGGAGTCAAGGGTAGCTTCGGGTTAGGGTTAGTGTTAGGGTTAGTGTTAGGGTACGGCTTAGGGTATGGATTCGGGTACGGGTTCGGGTACGGCGTAGGGTATGGGTTAGGGTTAGGGTTAGTTTTAGGGTTAGGTTTCGGTTTAGGGTACGGGTTAAGATTAGTTTACGTGTTAGGGTTAGGGTATGGGTTAGTGTTAGGGTACGCGTTAGGATTAGGGTATTTATTAAACATATCCCTCTCTCTAGATATGACTTAGAACGTAAAGGATTATTATTTGGAATCCAGCCTTGGAGAAGAGTTTAGGTACAAGGATAATATCAGGAACACAGCCATTATACAGAAATCACATTAGGATTCTCTTTTTAACCTGTTCCTTAAAACACTAGTGCTTAGGAAATCTATTGGAAGCAGAAGCAGTCAAGGGTAGCTTAGGGTTAGTGTTAGGGTTAGGGTTAGGGAACTGCTTAAGGTAAGATTTCTGGTACGGGTTCGGGTACGGCGTAGGGTGTGGTTTAGGGTTAGGGTTATGGTTAGTTTTAGGGTTAGGGATCGCTTTAAAGTACGGGTTAGGATTGGGGTACGTGTTAGGGTTAGGATTAGGTTATGCGTTAGGGTTAGGGTATTTATTAAACCTATCCCAATCTCTAGATACCACTTAGCACGTAAAGGAATATTATTTGGGGTCCAGCCATGGAGAAGAGTTTACACACTATGATAACATAAGGAACACACCTATTATAAAGAAATGACATTACGATTCTCTTTTTAACCTGTTCCTTAAAACACTAGTGCTTAGGAAATCTAATGGAGGTAGAAGCAGTCAAGGGGAGCTTAGGGTTAGCGTTAGGGTTATGGTACGGCTTAGGGTACGAGTTCGTGTATGGCTTAGGTTTTGTGTTTGGGTTAGGATTAGGGTTAGTTTTAGGGTTAGGGCTCGATTTAGGGTACGTTTTAGGATTTGGGTACGTGTTAGTGTTAGGGTAGTGGATAGGGTTAGGGTACGCGTTAAGGTTAGGTTAGTTATTAAACCTATCCCACTCTCTAGATACCACTTATCACATAAAGGAATATTATTTTGGGTCCAGCCATGGAGAAGAGTTTAGACACTAGGATAAGATAAGGAACACACGTATTATAATGAAATCACATTAGGATTCTCTTTTTAACCTGTTCCATAAAACACTAGTGCTTAGGACATCTATTGGAGGCAGAAGCAGTCAAGGATAGCTTGAGTTAGGCTTAGGGTTAGGGTTAGGGTATGGCTTAGGGTTCGGATTCGGGTACGGCATAGGGTATGTGTTAGGGTTGGGTTAGAGTTAGTTGTAGGATTAGGGCTCGGTTTAGGGTATGGGTTAGGATTAGGGTACGTGTTAGGGTTAGGGTAGGGGTTAGGGTTAGGGTACGCCTTAGTTTTAGGGTATTTATTAAACCTATCCCACACTGTAGATAACACTTAGCACGTAAAGGAGTATTATTTGGTGTCCAGTCATGGAGAAGAGTTTAGACACTAGGATAAGATAAGGAACACACCCGATATAAAGAAATCACATTACGATTGTCTTTTCAACGTGTTCCTTAAAACACTAGTGCTTAGGAAATCTATTTGAGGCATAATCAGTCCAGGGTAGCTTCGGGTTACATTTAGGGTTAGGGTTAGTGTTAGGGTACGGCTTAGGGTACAGATTCGGGTACGGGTTCGGGTATGGGTTAGGGTTATGTTTAGTTTTAGGGTCAGGGCTCGGTGTAGGGTACAGGTTAGGATTAGTGTAGGTGTTAGGGTTAGGGTAGGGGTTAGGATTTGGGTACGCGTTAGGGTTAGGGTATTTATTAAACCTATCCCACTCTCTAGATACCACTTAGAACGTAAAAGAATATTATTTGGAATCCAGCCATGGAAAAGAGTTTAGACACTAGGATAAGATAAGGAACACACCCATTATAAAGAAATCACATTAGGATTCTCTTTTTAATCTGTTCCTTAAAACACTAGTGCTTAGGAAATCTATTGGTAGCAGAAGCAGTCAAGGGTAGCTTAGGGTTAGAGTTAGGGTTAGGGTTAGGCTACTGCTTATAGTACGGGTTCGGGTACGGGTTCAGGTACGGCGTAGTGTATGGGTTAGGGTTAGGGTTAGGTTTAGGTTTAGGGTTAGGGATCAGTTTATGGTACGGGTTAGGATTGGGGTACGTGTTAGGATTAAGGGAGGAGTTAGGTTTAGTGTACGCGTTAGGGTTAGGTTAGTTATTAAAACTATCCCACACTCTAGATACCACTTAGCACGTAAAGGGATATTTTTTGGGGTCCAGCCATGGAAAAGAGTTTAGACACTAGGTTAAGATAAGGAACACACCCGTTATAAAGAAATCACATTACGATTAACTTTTTAACCTGTTCCTTAAAACACTAGTGCTTACGAAATATATTGGAGGCAGAAGCAGTCAAGGGTACCTTAGGGTTAGGGTTAGGTATAGGGTACGGCTTATGGTACGGGTTCGGGTCGGGTGTGGGTATGTCGTAGGTTATGGTTTAGGGTTAGGTTTAGGGTTAGTTTTACGGTTAGGGCTCGGTTTTAGGGTACAGGTTAGGATTAGGCTACGTGTTAGGGTAATGGTAGGAGATAGGGTTGGGGTATGCGTTAGGGTTAGGGTATTTATTAAACCTATCCCACTCTCTAGATACCACTTAGCATGTAAAGGAATATTATTTCTGGTTCCCCCATGGAGAAGAGTTTAGACACTAGGATAAGATAAAAAACACACCCATTATAAAGAAATCACATTAGGATTCTCTTTTTAACCTGTTCCTTAAAACACTAGTGCTTAGGAAACCTATTGGAGGCAGAAGGAGTCAAGGGTACCTTAGGGTTATGATTAGGGTTAGGGTACGGCTTATGGTACGGGTTCGGGTACGGGTTCGGGTACGTCGTAGGGTACGGTTTAGGGTTAGGGTTAGGGTTACTTTTAGGGTTAGGGCTCGGTTTAGGGTACAGGTTAGGATTAGTTTACGTGTTAGGATTAGGGTAGGCGTTAGGGTTAAGGTACGTGTTAGGTTTAGGGTATTTATTAAACCTATCCCACTCTCTAGATACCACTTAGCATGTAAAGGAATATTATTTGTGGTTCCCCCATGGAGAAGAGTTTAGACACTAGGATAAGATAAGGAACACACCCATTATAAAGAAATCACATTAGGATTCTCTTTTTAACCTGTTCCTTAAAACACTAGTGCTTAGCAAATCTATTGGAGGCAGAAGGAGTCAAGGGTAGCTTCGGGTTAGGGTTAGTGTTAGGTTACGGCTTAGGGTACGGATTCGGGTACGGGTTGGGTACGGCGTAGCGTATGGGTTAGTGTTAGGGTTAGTTTTAGGGTTATGGCTCGCTTTAGGGTACGGGTTAAGATTAGGTTACGTGTTAGGGTTATGGTAGGATTAGGGTTAGGGTACACCTTAGGTTTAGTGTATTTATTAAACCTATCCCACCCTCTAGAAAACACTTAGCACGTGAATGAATATTATTTGGGGTCCAGCCATGGGGAAGAGTTTAGACACTAGGATAAGATAAGGAACACACCCGTTAAAAAGAAATCACATTATGATTATCTTTTTAACCTGTTCCTTAAAACACTAGTGCTTAGGAAATCTATTTGAGGCATAATCAGTCAAGGGTAGCTTCGGGTTACAGTTAGGGTTAGGGTTAGTGTTAGGGTACGGCTTAGGGTACGGGTTCGGGTACGGGTTCTAGTACGGGTTCGGGTATGTGTTAGGGTTACGTTTAGTTTTAGGGTTAGGGCTCGGTTTAGGGTACAGGTTAGGATTAGTGTAAGTGTTAGGGTTAGGGTAGGGGTTAGGATTTGGGTATGCGTTAGGGTTAGGGTATTTATTAAACCTTTCCCACTCTCTAGATACCACTTAGAACGTAAAAGAATATTATTTGGAATCCAGCCATGGAAAAGAGTTTAGACACTAGGATAAGATACGGAACACACTCATTATAAAGAAAACACATTAGGATTCTCTTTTTAACCTGTTCCTTAAAACACTAGTGCTTAGGAAATCTATTGGAAACAGAAGCAGTCAAGGGTAGCTTAGGGTTTGGGTTAGGGTTAGGGTACTGCTTATGGTACGGGTTCGGGTACGGGTTCAGGTACGGCATAGTGTATGGGTTACGGTTAGGATTAAGTTTAGTTTTAGGGTTACGGCTCGGTTTAGGGTACGGGTTAGGATTGGGGTACGTGTTAGGGTTAGCGTAGGGTTTAGCGTTAGGGTACGCGTTAGGGTTAGGATATTTATTAAACCTATCCCACTCTCTAGATACCACTTAGCACGTAAAGGAATAGTATTTGGGGTCCAGCCATGGCGAATAGTTTACACACTAAGATAACATAAGGAACACACCTATTATAAAGAAATCACATTAGGATTCCCTTTTTAACCTGTTCCTTAAAACACTAGTGCTTAGGAAATCTATTGGAGGCAGAAGCAGTCAAGGCTAGCTTAGGGTTAGGGTTAGTGTTAGGGTTAGGGTACGGCTTAGGGTACGGATTCGGGTACGGCATAGGGTATGGGTTAGGGTTACGGTCAGAGTTAGTTTTAGAGTTAGGGCTCAGTTTAGGGTACGGGTTAGGATTAGGGTACGTGTTAGGGTTAGGGTAGGGGTTAGGGTAAGGGTACGCATTAGGTTAAGGGTATTTATTAAACCTATCCCACATTCTAGATAAAACTTTGCACGTAAAGGAATATTATTTGGGGTCCAACCATGGAGAAGAGTTTATACAGTAGGAAAAGATAAGGAACACACCCATTATAAAGGAATCACATTAGGATTCTCTTTTTAACCTGTTCCTTAAAACAATAGTGCTTAGGAAATCTATTGGATGCAGAAGCAGTCAAGGGTAGGTTAGGGTTATGGTTAGGGTTAGGGTTAGGGTACTGCTTATGGTTAGGTTTCGGGTACAGGTTCGGATACGGTGTAGGTTATGGGTTAGGGTTAGCGTTAGGGTTAGTTTTAGGGTTAGGGATCGGTTTAGGGTACAGGCTAGTATTGGGGTACGTGTTAGGATTAGGGTAGGGGTTACGGTTAGGGTACGCATTAGGGTTAGGGTATTTATTAAACCTATCCCACTCTCTAGATACCACTTAGCACGTAAAGGAATATTATTTGGGGTCCAGCCATGGAGAATAGTTTACACACTAGGATAACATAAGGAACACACCTATTATAAAGAAATCACATTAGGATTCTCTTTTTAACCTGTTCATTAAAACACTAGTGCTTAGGAAATCCATTGGAGGCAGAAGCAGTCAAGGCTAGCTTAGGATTAGGTTTAGGGTACGGCTTAGGGTAAGGATTCGGGTACGGCATAGGGCATGTTTTAGGGTTAGGGTTAGAGTTAGTTGTAGTGTTAGGGCTTAGTTTAGGTTACGGATTAGGATTAGGGTACGTGTTAGGGTTAGGGTAGGGGTTAGGGTTAGGGTACGCTTTAAGGTTAGGTTATTTATTAAATCTATCCCACTCTCTAGATACCACTTAGCACATAAAGGAATATTATTTTCTGTCCAGCCATGCAGAAGAGTTTAGACACTAGGATAAGATAAGGAACACACCCATAATAAAGAAATCACATTGGGATTCTCTTTTTAATCTGTTCCTTAAAACACTAGTGTTTAAGAAATCTATTGGAGGCAGAAGCAGTCAAGGATAGCTTAGGGTTAGGGTGAGGGTTAGGGTTAGTGTTAGGGTACGGCATAGGGTACGGGTTCGGGTACGGGTTCGGGTACGGCGTAGGGTATGGTTTAGGGTTAGGGTTAGGGTTAGTTTTAGGGTTGGGGATCGGTTTAGGGTACGGGTTAAGATTAGGGTACATGTTAGAGTTAGGGTAGGGGATAGGTTTAGGGTAAACGTTAGGGTTAGGGTATTTATTAAAGCTATCCCAGTCTCTAGATACCACTTACCATGTAAAGGAATATTATTTGGGGTCCAGCCATGGAGAAGAGTTTAGACACTAGGATAAGATAAGGAACACACCCATTATAAAGGAATCACATTAGGATTCTCTTTTTAACCTGTTTCTTAAAACACTAGGGCTTAGGAAATCTATTTGAGGCATAAGCAGTCAAGGGTGGCTTCGGGTTAGTGTTAGGGTTAGGGTTAGTGTTAGGGTACGGCTTAGGGTACAGATTCGGGTACGGGTTCGAGTATGGGTTAGGGTTAGGGTTAGTTTTAGGGTTAGGGCTCGGTTTAGGGTAGGAATTAGGATTAGTGTAGGTGTTAGGGTTAGGGTAGGGGTTAGGGTTAGTGTACGCGTTAGCTTTAGGGTATTTATTAAACCTATCCCACTCTCTAGATACCACTTAGAACGTAAAAGAGAATTATTTGGAATCCAGGGATGGAAAAGAGTTTAGACACTAGGATAGGATAAGGAACACACCCATTGTAAAGAAATCACATTAGGATTCTCTTTTTAATCTGTTCTTTAAAACACTAGTGCTTAGGAAATCTATTGGAGGCAGAAGCATTCAAGGGTACCTTAGGTTTAGGGTTAGGGTTAGTGTACGGCTTATGGTACGGGTTCGGTTACGGGTTCGGGTATGGCGTATGGTATAGTTTAGGGTTAGTTTTAGGGTTAATTTTAGGGTTAGGGCTCGGTTTAGGGTACAGGTTAGGATTAGGGTACGTGTTAGGGTAATGGTAGGGGATAGGGTTAGGATACGCGTTAGGGTTAGGGTATTTATTAAACCTATCCCACTCTCTACATACCACTTAGCACATAAAGAATATTATTTGGGGTCTAGCCATGTAGAAGAGTTTAGACATTAGGATAAGATAAGGAACACAACCATTACAAAGAAATCACATTAGGATTCTCTTTTTAACCTGTTCCTTAAAACACTAGTGCTTAGGGAATCTATTGGAGGCAGGAGCAATCAAGGGTAGCTTAGGTTTAGGGTTAGGGATAGTGTTAGGCTTAGGGTATGGGTTCGGGTACGGTGCAGAGAATGGGTTAGCGTTAGGGTTAGGGTTAGTTTTACAGTTAGGGCTCAGTTTTGGGTACGGGATAGGATTAGGTTACGTGTTAGGATTAGGGTAGGGGTTAGGGTTAAGGTACGCGTTAGAGCTAGGGCATTTATTAAACCTATCCCACTCTCTAGATACCACTTAGCATGTGAAGGAATATTATTTGTGGTTCCCCATGGAGAAGAGTTTAGACACTAGGATGAGATAAGGAACACACCCATTATAAAGAAATCACATTAGGATTGTCTTTTTAACCTGTTACTTAAAACACTAGTGCTTATGAAATCTATTGGAGGCAGAAGCAGTCAAGGGTAGCTTAGGGTTAGGGTTAGGGTTAGGGTACGGATTAGGGTACGGGTTCAGGTACGGCGTAGGTTATGGGTTAGGGTTAGGGTTACGGTTAGTTTTAGAGTTATGGCTCGGTTTAGTGTACGTGATAGGGCTAGGGTAGGGGTTAGGGATAGGGTACGCATTAAGTTTAGTGTATGTATTAAACCTATCCCACACTCTAGATAACACTTAGCACGTAAAGGAATATTATTTGGGTTCCAGCCATGGAGAAAAATTTAGACAGTAGGAAAAGATAAGGAACACACCCAATATAAAGTAATCCCATTAGGATTCTCTTTTTAACCTGTTCCTTAAAACACTAGTGCTTAGGAAATCTATTGGAAGCAGAAGAAGTCAAGGGTAGCTTAGCATTAGAGTTAGGGTTAGGGTACTGCTTATGGTATGGGTTCGGGTACGGGTTCAGGTACGGGGTAGGGTATGGGATAGGGTTAGGGTTAAGTTTAGTTTTAGGGTTAGGGATCAGTTTAGGGTACGGGTTAGGATTGGGGTACGTGTTAGGGTTAAGGTAGGTGTTAGGGTTAGGTTACGCGTTAGGGTTAGGGTATTTATTAAAACTATCCCACTCTCTAGATACCACTTAGCACGTAAAGGAATAATATTTGGGGTCCAGCCATGGAGAAGAGTTTAGACATTAGGATAAGATAAGGAACACACCCATTATAAAGAAATCACATTAGGATTCTCTTTTTAACCTGTTCCTTAAAACACTAGTGCTTAGGAAATGTATTGGAGGCCGAAGCAGTCAAGGGTAGCTTAGGGTTAGGGTTAGGGTACGATTTAGGGTACGGGTTCGCGTATGTCATGGAGTATGGGTTAGTGTTAGGTTTAGGGTTAGTTTTAGAGTTAGGGCTTGGTTTTTTGGTACGGGTTGGGATTAGGTTACGTGTTAGGGTTAGGGTAGGGGTTAGGGTTAAGGTACGCGTTAGGGTTAGGGTATTTATTAAACCTATCCCACTCTCTAGATACCACTTAGTACGTCAAGGAATATTATTTGGGGTCCAGCCATGGCGAAGAGTTTAGACACAAGGATAAGATAAGGAACACACCCGTTATAAAGGAATCACATTACGATTATCTTTTTAACCTGTTCCTTAAAACACTAGTGCTTAGGAAATCTATTGGAGGCAGAAGCAGTCAAGGGTACCTTAGGGTTATGATTAGGATTAGGCTACGGCTTATGGTACGGGTTCGGGTACGGGTTCGGTTATGTCGTAGGGTACGGTTTAGGGTTAGGGTTAGCGTTACTTTTAGGGTTAGGGCTGGGTTTAGGGTACAGGTTAGGATTAGGTTACGTGTTAGGGTTAGGGTAGGGGTTAGGGTTAAGGTACACATTAGGGTTAGGGTATTTATTAAACCTATCCCACTCTCTAGATACCACTTATCATGTAAAGGAATATTATTTGTGGTTCCCCCATGGAGAAGAGTTTAGACACTAGGATAAGATAAGGAACACACCCATTATAAAGAAATCACATTAGGATTCTCTTTTTAACCTGTTCTTTAAAACACTAGTGCTTAGGAAATCTATTGGAGGCCGAAGCAGTCAAGGGTAGCTTAGGGTTTGGGTTAGGGTACGATTTAGGTTACGGGTTCGCATATGTCGTGGAGTATGGGTTAGTGTTAGGTTTAGGGTTAGTTTTAGAGTTAGGGCTCGGTTTAGGTTACGGGTTAAGATTAGTGTACTTGTTAGAGTTATGGTAGGGTTTAGGGTTAGGGTACGCAGTAGGATTAGGGTATTTATTAAACGTATCCCACTCTCTAGATACCACTTAGAACGTAAAGGAATATTATTAGGAATCCAGCCTTGGAGAAGAGTTTAGGCACTAGGATAATATCAGGAACACACCCATTATAAAGAAATCACATTAGGATGCTCTTTTTAACTTGTTCCTTAAAACACTAGCGCTTAGGAAGTCTATTGGAAGCAGAAGTGGTCAAGGGTAGCTTAGGGTTAGGGTTAGGGTTAGGGTACTGCTTATGGTACGGATTCGGGTACGGGTTCAGGTACGGCATAGTGTATGGGTTAGGGTTAGGATTAAGTTTAGTTTTAGGGTTAGGGCTCGGTTTAGGGTACGGGTTAGGATTGGTGTACGTGTTAGTGTAACGGTGGGCATAGGGTAAGGGTACGCGTTAGGGTTAGGGTATTTATTAAACCTATCCCACTCTCTAGATACCACTTAGCATGTAAAGGAATATTATTTGGGTCCAGCCATGGAGAAGAGTTTAGACACTAGGATAAGATAAGGAACACACCCATTATAAAGAAATCACATTAGGATTCTCTTTTTAACCTGTTCCTTAAAACACTAGTGCTTAGGAAATCTATTGGAGGCAGAAGCAGTCAAGGGTACCTTAGGGTTAGGGTACGGCTTATGGTTCGGGTTCGGTTACGGGTTTGGGTACGTCGTAGGGTATGGTTTAGGGTTAGGTTTAGGGTTAGTTTTAGGGTTAGGGCTCGTTTTAGGGTACAGGTTAGGATTAGGTTACGTGTTAGGTTAACGGTAATGGATAGGGTTAGGGTACGCGTTAGGGTTAGGGTATTTATTAAACCTATCCCACTCTCTAGATACCACTTAGCACGTAAAGAATATTATTTGGGATCCAGCCATGTAGAATTGTTTAAACATTAGGATAAGATAAGGAACACACCCATTATAAAGTAATCGCATTAGGATTCTCTTTTTAACATGTTCCTTAAAACACTAGTACTTAGGAAATCTATTGGAAGCAGAAGCAGTCAAGGGTAGCTTAGGGTTAGGGTTAGGGTTACTGTTAGGGTACTGCTTATGGTACGGGTTCGGGTACGGGTTGGGGTACGGCGTAGGGTAAGGGTTAGGATTAGGGTTAGTTTTAGGGTTAGGGCTCGGTTTAGGGTACGGGTTAGGATTGGGGTACCTGTTAGGGTTAGGGTAGGGTTTAGCGTTAGGGTACGCGATAGAGTTAGGTTATTTATTAAACCTATCCCATTCTCTCGATACCACTTAGCACGTAAAGGAATAGTATTTGGGGTCCAGCCATGGAGAATAGTTTACACACTAGGATAACATAAGGAACACACCTATTATAAACAAATCACATTAGGATTCTCTTTTTAACCTGTTCCTTAAAACACTAGTGCTTAGGAAATCTATTGGAGGCAGAAGCAGTCAAGGCTAGCTTAGGGTTAGGGTTAGTGTTAGGGTTAGGGTACGGCTTAGGGTACGGATTCGGGTACGGCATAGGGTATGGGTTAGGGTTAGGGTCAGAGTTAGTTTTAGGGTTAGGGCTCAGTTTAGGGTAAGGGTTAGAATTAGGGTACGTGTTAGGGTTAGGGTAGGGGTTAGGGTAAGGGTACGCATTAGGTTAAGGGTATTTATTAAATCTATCCCACACTCTAGATAACACTTTGCACGTAAAGGTATATTATTTGGGGTCCAACAATGGAGAAGAGTTTATACAGTAGGAAAAGATAAGGAACACACCCATTATAAAGAAATCACATTAGGATTGTCCTTTTAACCTGTTCCTTACAACACTACTGCTTAGGAAATGTATTGGAAGCAGAAGCAGTCAAGGGTAGCTTAGGGTTAGGGTTAGGGTTAGGGTTAGGGTTAGGGTACTGCTTATGCTAAGGTTTCGGGTACAGATTCGGGTACGGCGTAGGGTATGGTTTAGGGTTAGGATTAGGGTTAGTTTTAGGGTTAGGGCTCGGTTTAGGGTACGTGTTAGGATTAGGGTACGTGTTAGGGTTAGGGTAGTTGATAGGGTTAGGGTACGCGTTAAGGTTAAGTTAGTTATTAAACCTATCCCACTCTCTAGATACCACTTAGCACGTAAAGAAATATTATTTGGGGTCCAGCCATGTAGAAGAATTTAGACATAAGGATAAGATAAGGAACACACCCATTAAAAACAAAGCACATTAGGATTCTCTTTTTAACCTATTCCTTAAAACACTAGTGCTTAGGAAATCTATTGGAGGCAGAAGCAGTCAAGGGTAGCTTAGGGTTAGGGTTAGGGTTAGGGTACGATTTAGGGTACGGGTTCGGTCACGTCGTGGAGTATGGGTTATGGTTAGGTTTAGGGTTAGTTTTAGAGTTAGGGCTCGGTTTTTTGGTACGGGTTGGGATTAGGTTACGTGTTAGGGTTAGGGTAGGGGTTAGGGTTAAGGTACGTGTTAGGTTTAGGGTATTTATTAAACCTATCCCACTCTCTAGATACCACTTAGCATGTAAAGGAATATTATTTGGGTCCAGCCATGGAGAAGAGTTTAGACACTAGGATAAGATAAGGAAGACACCCGTTATAAAGGAATCACATTACGATTACCTTTTTAACCTGTTCCTTAAAACACTAGTGCTTAGGAAATCTATTGGAGGCAGAAGCAGTCAAGGGTACCTTAGGGTTATGAT
This sequence comes from Eschrichtius robustus, assembly GCF_028021215.1. Classification (NCBI taxonomy): domain Eukaryota; kingdom Metazoa; phylum Chordata; class Mammalia; order Artiodactyla; family Eschrichtiidae; genus Eschrichtius; species Eschrichtius robustus. Next base: position 95,113,785 of record NC_090828.1, read on the forward strand.
TAGGGTTAGGGTACGGCTTATGGTACGGGTTCGGGTACGTCATAGTGTATGGTTTAGGGTAGGGTTAGGGTTAGTTATAGGGTTAGGGCTCGGTTTAGGGTACAGGTTAGGATTAGGTTACGTGTTAGGGTTAGGGTAGGCGTTAGGGTTAAGGTACGTGTTAGGTTTAGGGTATTTATTAAACTTATCCTACTCTCTAGATACCACTTAGCATGTAAAGTAATATTATTTGGGTCCAGCCATGGAGAAGAGTTTAGACACTAGGATAAGATAGGAACACACCCATTATAAAGAAATCACATTAGGATGCTCTTTTTAACCTGTTCCTTAAAACACTAGTGCTTAAGAAATCTATTGGAAGCAGAAGCAGTCAAGGCTAGCTTACGGTTAGGGTTAGGGTTATGGTTAGGGTACGGCTTAGGGTACGGATTCGGGTACGGTATAGGGTATGGGTTAGAGTTAGGGTTAGAGTTAGTTTTAGGGTTAGGGCTCAGTTTAGGGTACGGCTTAGTATTAGGGTACGTGTTAGGGTTAGGGTATGGGTTATGGTTAGGGTACGCATTAGGTTTAGTGTATTTATTAAACCTATCCCACACTCTAGATAACACTTAACACGTAAAGCAATATTATTTGGGGTCAAGCCATGGAGAAGTGTTTAGACAGTAGGTAAAGATAAGGAACAAACCCATTAAAAAGAAATCACATTAGGATTCTCTTTTTAACCTGTTTCTTAAAACACTAGGGCTTAGGAAATCTATTTGAGGCATAAGCAGTCAAGGGTAGCTTTGGGTTAGTGTTAGGGTTAGGGTTAGTGTTAGGGTACGGCTTAGGGTACGGATTCGGGTACGGGTTCGGGTACGGTGCAGAGTATGGGTTAGGGTTAGTGTTAGTTTTACAGTTAGGGCTCGGATTTGGGTACGGGTTAGGATTAGGTTATGTGTTAGGTTTAGGGTACGCGTTAGGGTTAGGGTATTTATTAAACCTATCCCACTCTCTAGATACCACTTAGCCTGTAAAGGAATATTATTTGTGGTTCCCCCATGGAGAAGAGTTTAGACACTAGGATAAGATAAGGAACACACCCATTATAAAGAAATCACATTATGATTCTCTTGTTAACCTGTTCCTTAAAACACTAGTGCTTAGGAAATCTATTGGAGGCAGAAGGAGTCAAGGGTAGCTTCGGGTTAGGGTTAGTGTTAGGGTTAGTGTTAGGGTACGGCTTAGGGTATGGATTCGGGTACGGGTTCGGGTACGGCGTAGGGTATGGGTTAGGGTTAGGGTTAGTTTTAGGGTTAGGTTTCGGTTTAGGGTACGGGTTAAGATTAGTTTACGTGTTAGGGTTAGGGTATGGGTTAGTGTTAGGGTACGCGTTAGGATTAGGGTATTTATTAAACATATCCCACTCTCTAGATACGACTTAGAACGTAAAGGATTATTATTTGGAATCCAGCCTTGGAGAAGAGTTTAGGTACAAGGATAATATCAGGAACACAGCCATTATACAGAAATCACATTAGGATTCTCTTTTTAACCTGTTCCTTAAAACACTAGTGCTTAGGAAATCTATTGGAAGCAGAAGCAGTCAAGGGTAGCTTAGGGTTAGTGTTAGGGTTAGGGTTAGGGAACTGCTTAAGGTAAGATTTCTGGTACGGGTTCGGGTACGGCGTAGGGTGTGGTTTAGGGTTAGGGTTATGGTTAGTTTTAGGGTTAGGGATCGCTTTAAAGTACGGGTTAGGATTGGGGTACGTGTTAGGGTTAGGATTAGGTTATGCGTTAGGGTTAGGGTATTTATTAAACCTATCCCAATCTCTAGATACCACTTAGCACGTAAAGGAATATTATTTGGGGTCCAGCCATGGAGAAGAGTTTACACACTATGATAACATAAGGAACACACCTATTATAAAGAAATGACATTACGATTCTCTTTTTAACCTGTTCCTTAAAACACTAGTGCTTAGGAAATCTAATGGAGGTAGAAGCAGTCAAGGGGAGCTTAGGGTTAGCGTTAGGGTTATGGTACGGCTTAGGGTACGAGTTCGTGTATGGCTTAGGTTTTGTGTTTGGGTTAGGATTAGGGTTAGTTTTAGGGTTAGGGCTCGATTTAGGGTACGTTTTAGGATTTGGGTACGTGTTAGTGTTAGGGTAGTGGATAGGGTTAGGGTACGCGTTAAGGTTAGGTTAGTTATTAAACCTATCCCACTCTCTAGATACCACTTATCACATAAAGGAATATTATTTTGGGTCCAGCCATGGAGAAGAGTTTAGACACTAGGATAAGATAAGGAACACACGTATTATAATGAAATCACATTAGGATTCTCTTTTTAACCTGTTCCATAAAACACTAGTGCTTAGGACATCTATTGGAGGCAGAAGCAGTCAAGGATAGCTTGAGTTAGGCTTAGGGTTAGGGTTAGGGTATGGCTTAGGGTTCGGATTCGGGTACGGCATAGGGTATGTGTTAGGGTTGGGTTAGAGTTAGTTGTAGGATTAGGGCTCGGTTTAGGGTATGGGTTAGGATTAGGGTACGTGTTAGGGTTAGGGTAGGGGTTAGGGTTAGGGTACGCCTTAGTTTTAGGGTATTTATTAAACCTTTCCCACACTGTAGATAACACTTAGCACGTAAAGGAGTATTATTTGGTGTCCAGTCATGGAGAAGAGTTTAGACACTAGGATAAGATAAGGAACACACCCGATATAAAGAAATCACATTACGATTGTCTTTTCAACGTGTTCCTTAAAACACTAGTGCTTAGGAAATCTATTTGAGGCATAATCAGTCCAGGGTAGCTTCGGGTTACATTTAGGGTTAGGGTTAGTGTTAGGGTACGGCTTAGGGTACAGATTCGGGTACGGGTTCGGGTATGGGTTAGGGTTATGTTTAGTTTTAGGGTTAGGGCTCGGTTTAGGGTACAGGTTAGGATTAGTGTAGGTGTTAGGGTTAGGGTAGGGGTTAGGATTTGGGTACGCGTTAGGGTTAGGGTATTTATTAAACCTATCCCACTCTCTAGATACCACTTAGAACGTAAAAGAATATTATTTGGAATCCAGCCATGGAAAAGAGTTTAGACACTAGGATAAGATAAGGAACACACCCATTATAAAGAAATCACATTAGGATTCTCTTTTTAATCTGTTCCTTAAAACACTAGTGCTTAGGAAATCTATTGGTAGCAGAAGCAGTCAAGGGTAGCTTAGGGTTAGAGTTAGGGTTAGGGTTAGGCTACTGCTTATAGTACGGGTTCGGGTACGGGTTCAGGTACGGCGTAGTGTATGGGTTAGGGTTAGGGTTAGGTTTAGTTTTAGGGTTAGGGATCAGTTTATGGTACGGGTTAGGATTGGGGTACGTGTTAGGATTAAGGGAGGAGTTAGGTTTAGTGTACGCGTTAGGGTTAGGTTAGTTATTAAAACTATCCCACACTCTAGATACCACTTAGCACGTAAAGGGATATTTTTTGGGGTCCAGCCATGGAAAAGAGTTTAGACACTAGGTTAAGATAAGGAACACACCCGTTATAAAGAAATCACATTACGATTAACTTTTTAACCTGTTCCTTAAAACACTAGTGCTTACGAAATATATTGGAGGCAGAAGCAGTCAAGGGTACCTTAGGGTTAGGGTTAGGTATAGGGTACGGCTTATGGTACGGGTTCGGGTCGGGTGTGGGTATGTCGTAGGTTATGGTTTAGGGTTAGGTTTAGGGTTAGTTTTACGGTTAGGGCTCGGTTTTAGGGTACAGGTTAGGATTAGGCTACGTGTTAGGGTAATGGTAGGAGATAGGGTTGGGGTATGCGTTAGGGTTAGGGTATTTATTAAACCTATCCCACTCTCTAGATACCACTTAGCATGTAAAGGAATATTATTTCTGGTTCCCCCATGGAGAAGAGTTTAGACACTAGGATAAGATAAAAAACACACCCATTATAAAGAAATCACATTAGGATTCTCTTTTTAACCTGTTCCTTAAAACACTAGTGCTTAGGAAACCTATTGGAGGCAGAAGGAGTCAAGGGTACCTTAGGGTTATGATTAGGGTTAGGGTACGGCTTATGGTACGGGTTCGGGTACGGGTTCGGGTACGTCGTAGGGTACGGTTTAGGGTTAGGGTTAGGGTTACTTTTAGGGTTAGGGCTCGGTTTAGGGTACAGGTTAGGATTAGTTTACGTGTTAGGATTAGGGTAGGCGTTAGGGTTAAGGTACGTGTTAGGTTTAGGGTATTTATTAAACCTATCCCACTCTCTAGATACCACTTAGCATGTAAAGGAATATTATTTGTGGTTCCCCCATGGAGAAGAGTTTAGACACTAGGATAAGATAAGGAACACACCCATTATAAAGAAATCACATTAGGATTCTCTTTTTAACCTGTTCCTTAAAACACTAGTGCTTAGCAAATCTATTGGAGGCAGAAGGAGTCAAGGGTAGCTTCGGGTTAGGGTTAGTGTTAGGTTACGGCTTAGGGTACGGATTCGGGTACGGGTTGGGTACGGCGTAGCGTATGGGTTAGTGTTAGGGTTAGTTTTAGGGTTATGGCTCGCTTTAGGGTACGGGTTAAGATTAGGTTACGTGTTAGGGTTATGGTAGGATTAGGGTTAGGGTACACCTTAGGTTTAGTGTATTTATTAAACCTATCCCACCCTCTAGAAAACACTTAGCACGTGAATGAATATTATTTGGGGTCCAGCCATGGGGAAGAGTTTAGACACTAGGATAAGATAAGGAACACACCCGTTAAAAAGAAATCACATTATGATTATCTTTTTAACCTGTTCCTTAAAACACTAGTGCTTAGGAAATCTATTTGAGGCATAATCAGTCAAGGGTAGCTTCGGGTTACAGTTAGGGTTAGGGTTAGTGTTAGGGTACGGCTTAGGGTACGGGTTCGGGTACGGGTTCTAGTACGGGTTCGGGTATGTGTTAGGGTTACGTTTAGTTTTAGGGTTAGGGCTCGGTTTAGGGTACAGGTTAGGATTAGTGTAAGTGTTAGGGTTAGGGTAGGGGTTAGGATTTGGGTATGCGTTAGGGTTAGGGTATTTATTAAACCTTTCCCACTCTCTAGATACCACTTAGAACGTAAAAGAATATTATTTGGAATCCAGCCATGGAAAAGAGTTTAGACACTAGGATAAGATACGGAACACACTCATTATAAAGAAAACACATTAGGATTCTCTTTTTAACCTGTTCCTTAAAACACTAGTGCTTAGGAAATCTATTGGAAACAGAAGCAGTCAAGGGTAGCTTAGGGTTTGGGTTAGGGTTAGGGTACTGCTTATGGTACGGGTTCGGGTACGGGTTCAGGTACGGCATAGTGTATGGGTTACGGTTAGGATTAAGTTTAGTTTTAGGGTTACGGCTCGGTTTAGGGTACGGGTTAGGATTGGGGTACGTGTTAGGGTTAGCGTAGGGTTTAGCGTTAGGGTACGCGTTAGGGTTAGGATATTTATTAAACCTATCCCACTCTCTAGATACCACTTAGCACGTAAAGGAATAGTATTTGGGGTCCAGCCATGGCGAATAGTTTACACACTAAGATAACATAAGGAACACACCTATTATAAAGAAATCACATTAGGATTCCCTTTTTAACCTGTTCCTTAAAACACTAGTGCTTAGGAAATCTATTGGAGGCAGAAGCAGTCAAGGCTAGCTTAGGGTTAGGGTTAGTGTTAGGGTTAGGGTACGGCTTAGGGTACGGATTCGGGTACGGCATAGGGTATGGGTTAGGGTTACGGTCAGAGTTAGTTTTAGAGTTAGGGCTCAGTTTAGGGTACGGGTTAGGATTAGGGTACGTGTTAGGGTTAGGGTAGGGGTTAGGGTAAGGGTACGCATTAGGTTAAGGGTATTTATTAAACCTATCCCACATTCTAGATAAAACTTTGCACGTAAAGGAATATTATTTGGGGTCCAACCATGGAGAAGAGTTTATACAGTAGGAAAAGATAAGGAACACACCCATTATAAAGGAATCACATTAGGATTCTCTTTTTAACCTGTTCCTTAAAACAATAGTGCTTAGGAAATCTATTGGATGCAGAAGCAGTCAAGGGTAGGTTAGGGTTATGGTTAGGGTTAGGGTTAGGGTACTGCTTATGGTTAGGTTTCGGGTACAGGTTCGGATACGGTGTAGGTTATGGGTTAGGGTTAGCGTTAGGGTTAGTTTTAGGGTTAGGGATCGGTTTAGGGTACAGGCTAGTATTGGGGTACGTGTTAGGATTAGGGTAGGGGTTACGGTTAGGGTACGCATTAGGGTTAGGGTATTTATTAAACCTATCCCACTCTCTAGATACCACTTAGCACGTAAAGGAATATTATTTGGGGTCCAGCCATGGAGAATAGTTTACACACTAGGATAACATAAGGAACACACCTATTATAAAGAAATCACATTAGGATTCTCTTTTTAACCTGTTCATTAAAACACTAGTGCTTAGGAAATCCATTGGAGGCAGAAGCAGTCAAGGCTAGCTTAGGATTAGGTTTAGGGTACGGCTTAGGGTAAGGATTCGGGTACGGCATAGGGCATGTTTTAGGGTTAGGGTTAGAGTTAGTTGTAGTGTTAGGGCTTAGTTTAGGTTACGGATTAGGATTAGGGTACGTGTTAGGGTTAGGGTAGGGGTTAGGGTTAGGGTACGCTTTAAGGTTAGGTTATTTATTAAATCTATCCCACTCTCTAGATACCACTTAGCACATAAAGGAATATTATTTTCTGTCCAGCCATGCAGAAGAGTTTAGACACTAGGATAAGATAAGGAACACACCCATAATAAAGAAATCACATTGGGATTCTCTTTTTAATCTGTTCCTTAAAACACTAGTGTTTAAGAAATCTATTGGAGGCAGAAGCAGTCAAGGATAGCTTAGGGTTAGGGTGAGGGTTAGGGTTAGTGTTAGGGTACGGCATAGGGTACGGGTTCGGGTACGGGTTCGGGTACGGCGTAGGGTATGGTTTAGGGTTAGGGTTAGGGTTAGTTTTAGGGTTGGGGATCGGTTTAGGGTACGGGTTAAGATTAGGGTACATGTTAGAGTTAGGGTAGGGGATAGGTTTAGGGTAAACGTTAGGGTTAGGGTATTTATTAAAGCTATCCCAGTCTCTAGATACCACTTACCATGTAAAGGAATATTATTTGGGGTCCAGCCATGGAGAAGAGTTTAGACACTAGGATAAGATAAGGAACACACCCATTATAAAGGAATCACATTAGGATTCTCTTTTTAACCTGTTTCTTAAAACACTAGGGCTTAGGAAATCTATTTGAGGCATAAGCAGTCAAGGGTGGCTTCGGGTTAGTGTTAGGGTTAGGGTTAGTGTTAGGGTACGGCTTAGGGTACAGATTCGGGTACGGGTTCGAGTATGGGTTAGGGTTAGGGTTAGTTTTAGGGTTAGGGCTCGGTTTAGGGTAGGAATTAGGATTAGTGTAGGTGTTAGGGTTAGGGTAGGGGTTAGGGTTAGTGTACGCGTTAGCTTTAGGGTATTTATTAAACCTATCCCACTCTCTAGATACCACTTAGAACGTAAAAGAGAATTATTTGGAATCCAGGGATGGAAAAGAGTTTAGACACTAGGATAGGATAAGGAACACACCCATTGTAAAGAAATCACATTAGGATTCTCTTTTTAATCTGTTCTTTAAAACACTAGTGCTTAGGAAATCTATTGGAGGCAGAAGCATTCAAGGGTACCTTAGGTTTAGGGTTAGGGTTAGTGTACGGCTTATGGTACGGGTTCGGTTACGGGTTCGGGTATGGCGTATGGTATAGTTTAGGGTTAGTTTTAGGGTTAATTTTAGGGTTAGGGCTCGGTTTAGGGTACAGGTTAGGATTAGGGTACGTGTTAGGGTAATGGTAGGGGATAGGGTTAGGATACGCGTTAGGGTTAGGGTATTTATTAAACCTATCCCACTCTCTACATACCACTTAGCACATAAAGAATATTATTTGGGGTCTAGCCATGTAGAAGAGTTTAGACATTAGGATAAGATAAGGAACACAACCATTACAAAGAAATCACATTAGGATTCTCTTTTTAACCTGTTCCTTAAAACACTAGTGCTTAGGGAATCTATTGGAGGCAGGAGCAATCAAGGGTAGCTTAGGTTTAGGGTTAGGGATAGTGTTAGGCTTAGGGTATGGGTTCGGGTACGGTGCAGAGAATGGGTTAGCGTTAGGGTTAGGGTTAGTTTTACAGTTAGGGCTCAGTTTTGGGTACGGGATAGGATTAGGTTACGTGTTAGGATTAGGGTAGGGGTTAGGGTTAAGGTACGCGTTAGAGCTAGGGCATTTATTAAACCTATCCCACTCTCTAGATACCACTTAGCATGTGAAGGAATATTATTTGTGGTTCCCCATGGAGAAGAGTTTAGACACTAGGATGAGATAAGGAACACACCCATTATAAAGAAATCACATTAGGATTGTCTTTTTAACCTGTTACTTAAAACACTAGTGCTTATGAAATCTATTGGAGGCAGAAGCAGTCAAGGGTAGCTTAGGGTTAGGGTTAGGGTTAGGGTACGGATTAGGGTACGGGTTCAGGTACGGCGTAGGTTATGGGTTAGGGTTAGGGTTACGGTTAGTTTTAGAGTTATGGCTCGGTTTAGTGTACGTGATAGGGCTAGGGTAGGGGTTAGGGATAGGGTACGCATTAAGTTTAGTGTATGTATTAAACCTATCCCACACTCTAGATAACACTTAGCACGTAAAGGAATATTATTTGGGTTCCAGCCATGGAGAAAAATTTAGACAGTAGGAAAAGATAAGGAACACACCCAATATAAAGTAATCCCATTAGGATTCTCTTTTTAACCTGTTCCTTAAAACACTAGTGCTTAGGAAATCTATTGGAAGCAGAAGAAGTCAAGGGTAGCTTAGCATTAGAGTTAGGGTTAGGGTACTGCTTATGGTATGGGTTCGGGTACGGGTTCAGGTACGGGGTAGGGTATGGGATAGGGTTAGGGTTAAGTTTAGTTTTAGGGTTAGGGATCAGTTTAGGGTACGGGTTAGGATTGGGGTACGTGTTAGGGTTAAGGTAGGTGTTAGGGTTAGGTTACGCGTTAGGGTTAGGGTATTTATTAAAACTATCCCACTCTCTAGATACCACTTAGCACGTAAAGGAATAATATTTGGGGTCCAGCCATGGAGAAGAGTTTAGACATTAGGATAAGATAAGGAACACACCCATTATAAAGAAATCACATTAGGATTCTCTTTTTAACCTGTTCCTTAAAACACTAGTGCTTAGGAAATGTATTGGAGGCCGAAGCAGTCAAGGGTAGCTTAGGGTTAGTGTTAGGGTACGATTTAGGGTACGGGTTCGCGTATGTCATGGAGTATGGGTTAGTGTTAGGTTTAGGGTTAGTTTTAGAGTTAGGGCTTGGTTTTTTGGTACGGGTTGGGATTAGGTTACGTGTTAGGGTTAGGGTAGGGGTTAGGGTTAAGGTACGCGTTAGGGTTAGGGTATTTATTAAACCTATCCCACTCTCTAGATACCACTTAGTACGTCAAGGAATATTATTTGGGGTCCAGCCATGGCGAAGAGTTTAGACACAAGGATAAGATAAGGAACACACCCGTTATAAAGGAATCACATTACGATTATCTTTTTAACCTGTTCCTTAAAACACTAGTGCTTAGGAAATCTATTGGAGGCAGAAGCAGTCAAGGGTACCTTAGGGTTATGATTAGGATTAGGCTACGGCTTATGGTACGGGTTCGGGTACGGGTTCGGTTATGTCGTAGGGTACGGTTTAGGGTTAGGGTTAGGGTTACTTTTAGGGTTAGGGCTGGGTTTAGGGTACAGGTTAGGATTAGGTTACGTGTTAGGGTTAGGGTAGGGGTTAGGGTTAAGGTACACATTAGGGTTAGGGTATTTATTAAACCTATCCCACTCTCTAGATACCACTTAGCATGTAAAGGAATATTATTTGTGGTTCCCCCATGGAGAAGAGTTTAGACACTAGGATAAGATAAGGAACACACCCATTATAAAGAAATCACATTAGGATTCTCTTTTTAACCTGTTCTTTAAAACACTAGTGCTTAGGAAATCTATTGGAGGCCGAAGCAGTCAAGGGTAGCTTAGGGTTTGGGTTAGGGTACGATTTAGGTTACGGGTTCGCATATGTCGTGGAGTATGGGTTAGTGTTAGGTTTAGGGTTAGTTTTAGAGTTAGGGCTCGGTTTAGGTTACGGGTTAAGATTAGTGTACTTGTTAGAGTTATGGTAGGGTTTAGGGTTAGGGTACGCAGTAGGATTAGGGTATTTATTAAACGTATCCCACTCTCTAGATACCACTTAGAACGTAAAGGAATATTATTAGGAATCCAGCCTTGGAGAAGAGTTTAGGCACTAGGATAATATCAGGAACACACCCATTATAAAGAAATCACATTAGGATGCTCTTTTTAACTTGTTCCTTAAAACACTAGCGCTTAGGAAGTCTATTGGAAGCAGAAGTGGTCAAGGGTAGCTTAGGGTTAGGGTTAGGGTTAGGGTACTGCTTATGGTACGGATTCGGGTACGGGTTCAGGTACGGCATAGTGTATGGGTTAGGGTTAGGATTAAGTTTAGTTTTAGGGTTAGGGCTCGGTTTAGGGTACGGGTTAGGATTGGTGTACGTGTTAGTGTAACGGTGGGCATAGGGTAAGGGTACGCGTTAGGGTTAGGGTATTTATTAAACCTATCCCACTCTCTAGATACCACTTAGCATGTAAAGGAATATTATTTGGGTCCAGCCATGGAGAAGAGTTTAGACACTAGGATAAGATAAGGAACACACCCATTATAAAGAAATCACATTAGGATTCTCTTTTTAACCTGTTCCTTAAAACACTAGTGCTTAGGAAATCTATTGGAGGCAGAAGCAGTCAAGGGTACCTTAGGGTTAGGGTACGGCTTATGGTTCGGGTTCGGTTACGGGTTTGGGTACGTCGTAGGGTATGGTTTAGGGTTAGGTTTAGGGTTAGTTTTAGGGTTAGGGCTCGTTTTAGGGTACAGGTTAGGATTAGGTTACGTGTTAGGTTAACGGTAATGGATAGGGTTAGGGTACGCGTTAGGGTTAGGGTATTTATTAAACCTATCCCACTCTCTAGATACCACTTAGCACGTAAAGAATATTATTTGGGATCCAGCCATGTAGAATTGTTTAAACATTAGGATAAGATAAGGAACACACCCATTATAAAGTAATCGCATTAGGATTCTCTTTTTAACATGTTCCTTAAAACACTAGTAGTTAGGAAATCTATTGGAAGCAGAAGCAGTCAAGGGTAGCTTAGGGTTAGGGTTAGGGTTACTGTTAGGGTACTGCTTATGGTACGGGTTCGGGTACGGGTTGGGGTACGGCGTAGGGTAAGGGTTAGGATTAGGGTTAGTTTTAGGGTTAGGGCTCGGTTTAGGGTACGGGTTAGGATTGGGGTACCTGTTAGGGTTAGGGTAGGGTTTAGCGTTAGGGTACGCGATAGAGTTAGGTTATTTATTAAACCTATCCCATTCTCTCGATACCACTTAGCACGTAAAGGAATAGTATTTGGGGTCCAGCCATGGAGAATAGTTTACACACTAGGATAACATAAGGAACACACCTATTATAAACAAATCACATTAGGATTCTCTTTTTAACCTGTTCCTTAAAACACTAGTGCTTAGGAAATCTATTGGAGGCAGAAGCAGTCAAGGCTAGCTTAGGGTTAGGGTTAGTGTTAGGGTTAGGGTACGGCTTAGGGTACGGATTCGGGTACGGCATAGGGTATGGGTTAGGGTTAGGGTCAGAGTTAGTTTTAGGGTTAGGGCTCAGTTTAGGGTACGGGTTAGAATTAGGGTACGTGTTAGGGTTAGGGTAGGGGTTAGGGTAAGGGTACGCATTAGGTTAAGGGTATTTATTAAATCTATCCCACACTCTAGATAACACTTTGCACGTAAAGGTATATTATTTGGGGTCCAACAATGGAGAAGAGTTTATACAGTAGGAAAAGATAAGGAACACACCCATTATAAAGAAATCACATTAGGATTGTCCTTTTAACCTGTTCCTTACAACACTACTGCTTAGGAAATGTATTGGAAGCAGAAGCAGTCAAGGGTAGCTTAGGGTTAGGGTTAGGGTTAGGGTTAGGGTTAGGGTACTGCTTATGCTAAGGTTTCGGGTACAGATTCGGGTACGGCGTAGGGTATGGTTTAGGGTTAGGATTAGGGTTAGTTTTAGGGTTAGGGCTCGGTTTAGGGTACGTGTTAGGATTAGGGTACGTGTTAGGGTTAGGGTAGTTGATAGGGTTAGGGTACGCGTTAAGGTTAAGTTAGTTATTAAACCTATCCCACTCTCTAGATACCACTTAGCACGTAAAGAAATATTATTTGGGGTCCAGCCATGTAGAAGAATTTAGACATAAGGATAAGATAAGGAACACACCCATTAAAAACAAAGCACATTAGGATTCTCTTTTTAACCTATTCCTTAAAACACTAGTGCTTAGGAAATCTATTGGAGGCAGAAGCAGTCAAGGGTAGCTTAGGGTTAGGGTTAGGGTTAGGGTACGATTTAGGGTACGGGTTCGGTCACGTCGTGGAGTATGGGTTATGGTTAGGTTTAGGGTTAGTTTTAGAGTTAGGGCTCGGTTTTTTGGTACGGGTTGGGATTAGGTTACGTGTTAGGGTTAGGGTAGGGGTTAGGGTTAAGGTACGTGTTAGGTTTAGGGTATTTATTAAACCTATCCCACTCTCTAGATACCACTTAGCATGTAAAGGAATATTATTTGGGTCCAGCCATGGAGAAGAGTTTAGACACTAGGATAAGATAAGGAAGACACCCGTTATAAAGGAATCACATTACGATTACCTTTTTAACCTGTTCCTTAAAACACTAGTGCTTAGGAAATCTATTGGAGGCAGAAGCAGTCAAGGGTACCTTAGGGTTATGATTAGGGTTAGGGTACGGCTTATGGTACGGGTTCGGGTACGTCATAGTGTATGGTTTAGGGTAGGGTTAGGGTTAGTTATAGGGTTAGGGCTCGGTTTAGGGTACAGGTTAGGATTAGGTTACGTGTTAGGGTTAGGGTAGGCGTTAGGGTTAAGGTACGTGTTAGGTTTAGGGTATTTATTAAACTTATCCTACTCTCTAGATACCACTTAGCATGTAAAGTAATATTATTTGGGTCCAGCCATGGAGAAGAGTTTAGACACTAGGATAAGATAGGAACACACCCATTATAAAGAAATCACATTAGGATGCTCTTTTTAACCTGTTCCTTAAAACACTAGTGCTTAAGAAATCTATTGGAAGCAGAAGCAGTCAAGGCTAGCTTACGGTTAGGGTTAGGGTTATGGTTAGGGTACGGCTTAGGGTACGGATTCGGGTACGGTATAGGGTATGGGTTAGAGTTAGGGTTAGAGTTAGTTTTAGGGTTAGGGCTCAGTTTAGGGTACGGCTTAGTATTAGGGTACGTGTTAGGGTTAGGGTATGGGTTATGGTTAGGGTACGCATTAGGTTTAGTGTATTTATTAAACCTATCCCACACTCTAGATAACACTTAACACGTAAAGCAATATTATTTGGGGTCAAGCCATGGAGAAGTGTTTAGACAGTAGGTAAAGATAAGGAACAAACCCATTAAAAAGAAATCACATTAGGATTCTCTTTTTAACCTGTTTCTTAAAACACTAGGGCTTAGGAAATCTATTTGAGGCATAAGCAGTCAAGGGTAGCTTTGGGTTAGTGTTAGGGTTAGGGTTAGTGTTAGGGTACGGCTTAGGGTACGGATTCGGGTACGGGTTCGGGTACGGTGCAGAGTATGGGTTAGGGTTAGTGTTAGTTTTACAGTTAGGGCTCGGATTTGGGTACGGGTTAGGATTAGGTTATGTGTTAGGTTTAGGGTACGCGTTAGGGTTAGGGTATTTATTAAACCTATCCCACTCTCTAGATACCACTTAGCCTGTAAAGGAATATTATTTGTGGTTCCCCCATGGAGAAGAGTTTAGACACTAGGATAAGATAAGGAACACACCCATTATAAAGAAATCACATTATGATTCTCTTGTTAACCTGTTCCTTAAAACACTAGTGCTTAGGAAATCTATTGGAGGCAGAAGGAGTCAAGGGTAGCTTCGGGTTAGGGTTAGTGTTAGGGTTAGTGTTAGGGTACGGCTTAGGGTATGGATTCGGGTACGGGTTCGGGTACGGCGTAGGGTATGGGTTAGGGTTAGGGTTAGTTTTAGGGTTAGGTTTCGGTTTAGGGTACGGGTTAAGATTAGTTTACGTGTTAGGGTTAGGGTATGGGTTAGTGTTAGGGTACGCGTTAGGATTAGGGTATTTATTAAACATATCCCACTCTCTAGATACGACTTAGAACGTAAAGGATTATTATTTGGAATCCAGCCTTGGAGAAGAGTTTAGGTACAAGGATAATATCAGGAACACAGCCATTATACAGAAATCACATTAGGATTCTCTTTTTAACCTGTTCCTTAAAACACTAGTGCTTAGGAAATCTATTGGAAGCAGAAGCAGTCAAGGGTAGCTTAGGGTTAGTGTTAGGGTTAGGGTTAGGGAACTGCTTAAGGTAAGATTTCTGGTACGGGTTCAGGTACGGCGTAGGGTGTGGTTTAGGGTTAGGGTTATGGTTAGTTTTAGGGTTAGGGATCGCTTTAAAGTACGGGTTAGGATTGGGGTACGTGTTAGGGTTAGGATTAGGTTATGCGTTAGGGTTAGGGTATTTATTAAACCTATCCCAATCTCTAGATACCACTTAGCACGTAAAGGAATATTATTTGGGGTCCAGCCATGGAGAAGAGTTTACACACTATGATAACATAAGGAACACACCTATTATAAAGAAATGACATTACGATTCTCTTTTTAACCTGTTCCTTAAAACACTAGTGCTTAGGAAATCTAATGGAGGTAGAAGCAGTCAAGGGGAGCTTAGGGTTAGCGTTAGGGTTATGGTACGGCTTAGGGTACGAGTTCGTGTATGGCTTAGGTTTTGTGTTTGGGTTAGGATTAGGGTTAGTTTTAGGGTTAGGGCTCGATTTAGGGTACGTTTTAGGATTTGGGTACGTGTTAGTGTTAGGGTAGTGGATAGGGTTAGGGTACGCGTTAAGGTTAGGTTAGTTATTAAACCTATCCCACTCTCTAGATACCACTTATCACATAAAGGAATATTATTTTGGGTCCAGCCATGGAGAAGAGTTTAGACACTAGGATAAGATAAGGAACACACGTATTATAATGAAATCACATTAGGATTCTCTTTTTAACCTGTTCCATAAAACACTAGTGCTTAGGACATCTATTGGAGGCAGAAGCAGTCAAGGATAGCTTGAGTTAGGCTTAGGGTTAGGGTTAGGGTATGGCTTAGGGTTCGGATTCGGGTACGGCATAGGGTATGTGTTAGGGTTGGGTTAGAGTTAGTTGTAGGATTAGGGCTCGGTTTAGGGTATGGGTTAGGATTAGGGTACGTGTTAGGGTTAGGGTAGGGGTTAGGGTTAGGGTACGCCTTAGTTTTAGGGTATTTATTAAACCTTTCCCACACTGTAGATAACACTTAGCACGTAAAGGAGTATTATTTGGTGTCCAGTCATGGAGAAGAGTTTAGACACTAGGATAAGATAAGGAACACACCCGATATAAAGAAATCACATTACGATTGTCTTTTCAACGTGTTCCTTAAAACACTAGTGCTTAGGAAATCTATTTGAGGCATAATCAGTCCAGGGTAGCTTCGGGTTACATTTAGGGTTAGGGTTAGTGTTAGGGTACGGCTTAGGGTACAGATTCGGGTACGGGTTCGGGTATGGGTTAGGGTTATGTTTAGTTTTAGGGTTAGGGCTCGGTTTAGGGTACAGGTTAGGATTAGTGTAGGTGTTAGGGTTAGGGTAGGGGTTAGGATTTGGGTACGCGTTAGGGTTAGGGTATTTATTAAACCTATCCCACTCTCTAGATACCACTTAGAACGTAAAAGAATATTATTTGGAATCCAGCCATGGAAAAGAGTTTAGACACTAGGATAAGATAAGGAACACACCCATTATAAAGAAATCACATTAGGATTCTCTTTTTAATCTGTTCCTTAAAACACTAGTGCTTAGGAAATCTATTGGTAGCAGAAGCAGTCAAGGGTAGCTTAGGGTTAGAGTTAGGGTTAGGGTTAGGCTACTGCTTATAGTACGGGTTCGGGTACGGGTTCAGGTACGGCGTAGTGTATGGGTTAGGGTTAGGGTTAGGTTTAGTTTTAGGGTTAGGGATCAGTTTATGGTACGGGTTAGGATTGGGGTACGTGTTAGGATTAAGGGAGGAGTTAGGTTTAGTGTACGCGTTAGGGTTAGGTTAGTTATTAAAACTATCCCACACTCTAGATACCACTTAGCACGTAAAGGGATATTTTTTGGGGTCCAGCCATGGAAAAGAGTTTAGACACTAGGTTAAGATAAGGAACACACCCGTTATAAAGAAATCACATTACGATTAACTTTTTAACCTGTTCCTTAAAACACTAGTGCTTACGAAATATATTGGAGGCAGAAGCAGTCAAGGGTACCTTAGGGTTAGGGTTAGGTATAGGGTACGGCTTATGGTACGGGTTCGGGTCGGGTGTGGGTATGTCGTAGGTTATGGTTTAGGGTTAGGTTTAGGGTTAGTTTTACGGTTAGGGCTCGGTTTTAGGGTACAGGTTAGGATTAGGCTACGTGTTAGGGTAATGGTAGGAGATAGGGTTGGGGTATGCGTTAGGGTTAGGGTATTTATTAAACCTATCCCACTCTCTAGATACCACTTAGCATGTAAAGGAATATTATTTCTGGTTCCCCCATGGAGAAGAGTTTAGACACTAGGATAAGATAAAAAACACACCCATTATAAAGAAATCACATTAGGATTCTCTTTTTAACCTGTTCCTTAAAACACTAGTGCTTAGGAAACCTATTGGAGGCAGAAGGAGTCAAGGGTACCTTAGGGTTATGATTAGGGTTAGGGTACGGCTTATGGTACGGGTTCGGGTACGGGTTCGGGTACGTCGTAGGGTACGGTTTAGGGTTAGGGTTAGGGTTACTTTTAGGGTTAGGGCTCGGTTTAGGGTACAGGTTAGGATTAGTTTACGTGTTAGGATTAGGGTAGGCGTTAGGGTTAAGGTACGTGTTAGGTTTAGGGTATTTATTAAACCTATCCCACTCTCTAGATACCACTTAGCATGTAAAGGAATATTATTTGTGGTTCCCCCATGGAGAAGAGTTTAGACACTAGGATAAGATAAGGAACACACCCATTATAAAGAAATCACATTAGGATTCTCTTTTTAACCTGTTCCTTAAAACACTAGTGCTTAGCAAATCTATTGGAGGCAGAAGGAGTCAAGGGTAGCTTCGGGTTAGGGTTAGTGTTAGGTTACGGCTTAGGGTACGGATTCGGGTACGGGTTGGGTACGGCGTAGCGTATGGGTTAGTGTTAGGGTTAGTTTTAGGGTTATGGCTCGCTTTAGGGTACGGGTTAAGATTAGGTTACGTGTTAGGGTTATGGTAGGATTAGGGTTAGGGTACACCTTAGGTTTAGTGTATTTATTAAACCTATCCCACCCTCTAGAAAACACTTAGCACGTAAATGAATATTATTTGGGGTCCAGACATGGGGAAGAGTTTAGACACTAGGATAAGATAAGGAACACACCCGTTAAAAAGAAATCACATTATGATTATCTTTTTAACCTGTTCCTTAAAACACTAGTGCTTAGGAAATCTATTTGAGGCATAATCAGTCAAGGGTAGCTTCGGGTTACAGTTAGGGTTAGGGTTAGTGTTAGGGTACGGCTTAGGGTACGGGTTCGGGTACGGGTTCTAGTACGGGTTCGGGTATGTGTTAGGGTTATGTTTAGTTTTAGGGTTAGGGCTCGGTTTAGGGTACAGGTTAGGATTAGTGTAAGTGTTAGGGTTAGGGTAGGGGTTAGGATTTGGGTATGCGTTAGGGTTAGGGTATTTATTAAACCTTTCCCACTCTCTAGATACCACTTAGAACGTAAAAGAATATTATTTGGAATCCAGCCATGGAAAAGAGTTTAGACACTAGGATAAGATACGGAACACACTCATTATAAAGAAAACACATTAGGATTCTCTTTTTAACCTGTTCCTTAAAACACTAGTGCTTAGGAAATCTATTGGAAACAGAAGCAGTCAAGGGTAGCTTAGGGTTTGGGTTAGGGTTAGGGTACTGCTTATGGTACGGGTTCGGGTACGGGTTCAGGTACGGCATAGTGTATGGGTTACGGTTAGGATTAAGTTTAGTTTTAGGGTTACGGCTCGGTTTAGGGTACGGGTTAGGATTGGGGTACGTGTTAGGGTTAGCGTAGGGTTTAGCGTTAGGGTACGCGTTAGGGTTAGGATATTTATTAAACCTATCCCACTCTCTAGATACCACTTAGCACGTAAAGGAATAGTATTTGGGGTCCAGCCATGGCGAATAGTTTACACACTAAGATAACATAAGGAACACACCTATTATAAAAAAATCACATTAGGATTCCCTTTTTAACCTGTTCCTTAAAACACTAGTGCTTAGGAAATCTATTGGAGGCAGAAGCAGTCAAGGCTAGCTTAGGGTTAGGGTTAGTGTTAGGGTTAGGGTACGGCTTAGGGTACGGATTCGGGTACGGCATAGGGTATGGGTTAGGGTTACGGTCAGAGTTAGTTTTAGAGTTAGGGCTCAGTTTAGGGTACGGGTTAGGATTAGGGTACGTGTTAGGGTTAGGGTAGGGGTTAGGGTAAGGGTACGCATTAGGTTAAGGGTATTTATTAAACCTATCCCACATTCTAGATAAAACTTTGCACGTAAAGGAATATTATTTGGGGTCCAACCATGGAGAAGAGTTTATACAGTAGGAAAAGATAAGGAACACACCCATTATAAAGGAATCACATTAGGATTCTCTTTTTAACCTGTTCCTTAAAACAATAGTGCTTAGGAAATCTATTGGATGCAGAAGCAGTCAAGGGTAGGTTAGGGTTATGGTTAGGGTTAGGGTTAGGGTACTGCTTATGGTTAGGTTTCGGGTACAGGTTCGGATACGGTGTAGGTTATGGGTTAGGGTTAGCGTTAGGGTTAGTTTTAGGGTTAGGGATCGGTTTAGGGTACAGGCTAGTATTGGGGTACGTGTTAGGATTAGGGTAGGGGTTACGGTTAGGGTACGCATTAGGGTTAGGGTATTTATTAAACCTATCCCACTCTCTAGATACCACTTAGCACGTAAAGGAATATTATTTGGGGTCCAGCCATGGAGAATAGTTTACACACTAGGATAACATAAGGAACACACCTATTATAAAGAAATCACATTAGGATTCTCTTTTTAACCTGTTCATTAAAACACTAGTGCTTAGGAAATCCATTGGAGGCAGAAGCAGTCAAGGCTAGCTTAGGATTAGGTTTAGGGTACGGCTTAGGGTAAGGATTCGGGTACGGCATAGGGCATGTTTTAGGGTTAGGGTTAGAGTTAGTTGTAGTGTTAGGGCTTAGTTTAGGTTACGGATTAGGATTAGGGTACGTGTTAGGGTTAGGGTAGGGGTTAGGGTTAGGGTACGCTTTAAGGTTAGGTTATTTATTAAATCTATCCCACTCTCTAGATACCACTTAGCACATAAAGGAATATTATTTTCTGTCCAGCCATGCAGAAGAGTTTAGACACTAGGATAAGATAAGGAACACACCCATAATAAAGAAATCACATTGGGATTCTCTTTTTAATCTGTTCCTTAAAACACTAGTGTTTAAGAAATCTATTGGAGGCAGAAGCAGTCAAGGATAGCTTAGGGTTAGGGTGAGGGTTAGGGTTAGTGTTAGGGTACGGCATAGGGTACGGGTTCGGGTACGGGTTCGGGTACGGCGTAGGGTATGGTTTAGGGTTAGGGTTAGGGTTAGTTTTAGGGTTGGGGATCGGTTTAGGGTACGGGTTAAGATTAGGGTACATGTTAGAGTTAGGGTAGGGGATAGGTTTAGGGTAAACGTTAGGGTTAGGGTATTTATTAAAGCTATCCCAGTCTCTAGATACCACTTACCATGTAAAGGAATATTATTTGGGGTCCAGCCATGGAGAAGAGTTTAGACACTAGGATAAGATAAGGAACACACCCATTATAAAGGAATCACATTAGGATTCTCTTTTTAACCTGTTTCTTAAAACACTAGGGCTTAGGAAATCTATTTGAGGCATAAGCAGTCAAGGGTGGCTTCGGGTTAGTGTTAGGGTTAGGGTTAGTGTTAGGGTACGGCTTAGGGTACGGATTCGGGTACGGGTTGGGTACGGCGTAGCGTATGGGTTAGTGTTAGGGTTAGTTTTAGGGTTATGGCTCGCTTTAGGGTACGGGTTAAGATTAGGTTACGTGTTAGGGTTATGGTAGGATTAGGGTTAGGGTACACCTTAGGTTTAGTGTATTTATTAAACCTATCCCACCCTCTAGAAAACACTTAGCACGTGAATGAATATTATTTGGGGTCCAGCCATGGGGAAGAGTTTAGACACTAGGATAAGATAAGGAACACACCCGTTAAAAAGAAATCACATTATGATTATCTTTTTAACCTGTTCCTTAAAACACTAGTGCTTAGGAAATCTATTTGAGGCATAATCAGTCAAGGGTAGCTTCGGGTTACAGTTAGGGTTAGGGTTAGTGTTAGGGTACGGCTTAGGGTACGGGTTCGGGTACGGGTTCTAGTACGGGTTCGGGTATGTGTTAGGGTTACGTTTAGTTTTAGGGTTAGGGCTCGGTTTAGGGTACAGGTTAGGATTAGTGTAAGTGTTAGGGTTAGGGTAGGGGTTAGGATTTGGGTATGCGTTAGGGTTAGGGTATTTATTAAACCTTTCCCACTCTCTAGATACCACTTAGAACGTAAAAGAATATTATTTGGAATCCAGCCATGGAAAAGAGTTTAGACACTAGGATAAGATACGGAACACACTCATTATAAAGAAAACACATTAGGATTCTCTTTTTAACCTGTTCCTTAAAACACTAGTGCTTAGGAAATCTATTGGAAACAGAAGCAGTCAAGGGTAGCTTAGGGTTTGGGTTAGGGTTAGGGTACTGCTTATGGTACGGGTTCGGGTACGGGTTCAGGTACGGCATAGTGTATGGGTTACGGTTAGGATTAAGTTTAGTTTTAGGGTTACGGCTCGGTTTAGGGTACGGGTTAGGATTGGGGTACGTGTTAGGGTTAGCGTAGGGTTTAGCGTTAGGGTACGCGTTAGGGTTAGGATATTTATTAAACCTATCCCACTCTCTAGATACCACTTAGCACGTAAAGGAATAGTATTTGGGGTCCAGCCATGGCGAATAGTTTACACACTAAGATAACATAAGGAACACACCTATTATAAAGAAATCACATTAGGATTCCCTTTTTAACCTGTTCCTTAAAACACTAGTGCTTAGGAAATCTATTGGAGGCAGAAGCAGTCAAGGCTAGCTTAGGGTTAGGGTTAGTGTTAGGGTTAGGGTACGGCTTAGGGTACGGATTCGGGTACGGCATAGGGTATGGGTTAGGGTTACGGTCAGAGTTAGTTTTAGAGTTAGGGCTCAGTTTAGGGTACGGGTTAGGATTAGGGTACGTGTTAGGGTTAGGGTAGGGGTTAGGGTAAGGGTACGCATTAGGTTAAGGGTATTTATTAAACCTATCCCACATTCTAGATAAAACTTTGCACGTAAAGGAATATTATTTGGGGTCCAACCATGGAGAAGAGTTTATACAGTAGGAAAAGATAAGGAACACACCCATTATAAAGGAATCACATTAGGATTCTCTTTTTAACCTGTTCCTTAAAACAATAGTGCTTAGGAAATCTATTGGATGCAGAAGCAGTCAAGGGTAGGTTAGGGTTATGGTTAGGGTTAGGGTTAGGGTACTGCTTATGGTTAGGTTTCGGGTACAGGTTCGGATACGGTGTAGGTTATGGGTTAGGGTTAGCGTTAGGGTTAGTTTTAGGGTTAGGGATCGGTTTAGGGTACAGGCTAGTATTGGGGTACGTGTTAGGATTAGGGTAGGGGTTACGGTTAGGGTACGCATTAGGGTTAGGGTATTTATTAAACCTATCCCACTCTCTAGATACCACTTAGCACGTAAAGGAATATTATTTGGGGTCCAGCCATGGAGAATAGTTTACACACTAGGATAACATAAGGAACACACCTATTATAAAGAAATCACATTAGGATTCTCTTTTTAACCTGTTCATTAAAACACTAGTGCTTAGGAAATCCATTGGAGGCAGAAGCAGTCAAGGCTAGCTTAGGATTAGGTTTAGGGTACGGCTTAGGGTAAGGATTCGGGTACGGCATAGGGCATGTTTTAGGGTTAGGGTTAGAGTTAGTTGTAGTGTTAGGGCTTAGTTTAGGTTACGGATTAGGATTAGGGTACGTGTTAGGGTTAGGGTAGGGGTTAGGGTTAGGGTACGCTTTAAGGTTAGGTTATTTATTAAATCTATCCCACTCTCTAGATACCACTTAGCACATAAAGGAATATTATTTTCTGTCCAGCCATGCAGAAGAGTTTAGACACTAGGATAAGATAAGGAACACACCCATAATAAAGAAATCACATTGGGATTCTCTTTTTAATCTGTTCCTTAAAACACTAGTGTTTAAGAAATCTATTGGAGGCAGAAGCAGTCAAGGATAGCTTAGGGTTAGGGTGAGGGTTAGGGTTAGTGTTAGGGTACGGCATAGGGTACGGGTTCGGGTACGGGTTCGGGTACGGCGTAGGGTATGGTTTAGGGTTAGGGTTAGGGTTAGTTTTAGGGTTGGGGATCGGTTTAGGGTACGGGTTAAGATTAGGGTACATGTTAGAGTTAGGGTAGGGGATAGGTTTAGGGTAAACGTTAGGGTTAGGGTATTTATTAAAGCTATCCCAGTCTCTAGATACCACTTACCATGTAAAGGAATATTATTTGGGGTCCAGCCATGGAGAAGAGTTTAGACACTAGGATAAGATAAGGAACACACCCATTATAAAGGAATCACATTAGGATTCTCTTTTTAACCTGTTTCTTAAAACACTAGGGCTTAGGAAATCTATTTGAGGCATAAGCAGTCAAGGGTGGCTTCGGGTTAGTGTTAGGGTTAGGGTTAGTGTTAGGGTACGGCTTAGGGTACAGATTCGGGTACGGGTTCGAGTATGGGTTAGGGTTAGGGTTAGTTTTAGGGTTAGGGCTCGGTTTAGGGTAGGAATTAGGATTAGTGTAGGTGTTAGGGTTAGGGTAGGGGTTAGGGTTAGTGTACGCGTTAGCTTTAGGGTATTTATTAAACCTATCCCACTCTCTAGATACCACTTAGAACGTAAAAGAGAATTATTTGGAATCCAGGGATGGAAAAGAGTTTAGACACTAGGATAGGATAAGGAACACACCCATTGTAAAGAAATCACATTAGGATTCTCTTTTTAATCTGTTCTTTAAAACACTAGTGCTTAGGAAATCTATTGGAGGCAGAAGCATTCAAGGGTACCTTAGGTTTAGGGTTAGGGTTAGTGTACGGCTTATGGTACGGGTTCGGTTACGGGTTCGGGTATGGCGTATGGTATAGTTTAGGGTTAGTTTTAGGGTTAATTTTAGGGTTAGGGCTCGGTTTAGGGTACAGGTTAGGATTAGGGTACGTGTTAGGGTAATGGTAGGGGATAGGGTTAGGATACGCGTTAGGGTTAGGGTATTTATTAAACCTATCCCACTCTCTACATACCACTTAGCACATAAAGAATATTATTTGGGGTCTAGCCATGTAGAAGAGTTTAGACATTAGGATAAGATAAGGAACACAACCATTACAAAGAAATCACATTAGGATTCTCTTTTTAACCTGTTCCTTAAAACACTAGTGCTTAGGGAATCTATTGGAGGCAGGAGCAATCAAGGGTAGCTTAGGTTTAGGGTTAGGGATAGTGTTAGGCTTAGGGTATGGGTTCGGGTACGGTGCAGAGAATGGGTTAGCGTTAGGGTTAGGGTTAGTTTTACAGTTAGGGCTCAGTTTTGGGTACGGGATAGGATTAGGTTACGTGTTAGGATTAGGGTAGGGGTTAGGGTTAAGGTACGCGTTAGAGCTAGGGCATTTATTAAACCTATCCCACTCTCTAGATACCACTTAGCATGTGAAGGAATATTATTTGTGGTTCCCCATGGAGAAGAGTTTAGACACTAGGATGAGATAAGGAACACACCCATTATAAAGAAATCACATTAGGATTGTCTTTTTAACCTGTTACTTAAAACACTAGTGCTTATGAAATCTATTGGAGGCAGAAGCAGTCAAGGGTAGCTTAGGGTTAGGGTTAGGGTTAGGGTACGGATTAGGGTACGGGTTCAGGTACGGCGTAGGTTATGGGTTAGGGTTAGGGTTACGGTTAGTTTTAGAGTTATGGCTCGGTTTAGTGTACGTGATAGGGCTAGGGTAGGGGTTAGGGATAGGGTACGCATTAAGTTTAGTGTATGTATTAAACCTATCCCACACTCTAGATAACACTTAGCACGTAAAGGAATATTATTTGGGTTCCAGCCATGGAGAAAAATTTAGACAGTAGGAAAAGATAAGGAACACACCCAATATAAAGTAATCCCATTAGGATTCTCTTTTTAACCTGTTCCTTAAAACACTAGTGCTTAGGAAATCTATTGGAAGCAGAAGAAGTCAAGGGTAGCTTAGCATTAGAGTTAGGGTTAGGGTACTGCTTATGGTATGGGTTCGGGTACGGGTTCAGGTACGGGGTAGGGTATGGGATAGGGTTAGGGTTAAGTTTAGTTTTAGGGTTAGGGATCAGTTTAGGGTACGGGTTAGGATTGGGGTACGTGTTAGGGTTAAGGTAGGTGTTAGGGTTAGGTTACGCGTTAGGGTTAGGGTATTTATTAAAACTATCCCACTCTCTAGATACCACTTAGCACGTAAAGGAATAATATTTGGGGTCCAGCCATGGAGAAGAGTTTAGACATTAGGATAAGATAAGGAACACACCCATTATAAAGAAATCACATTAGGATTCTCTTTTTAACCTGTTCCTTAAAACACTAGTGCTTAGGAAATGTATTGGAGGCCGAAGCAGTCAAGGGTAGCTTAGGGTTAGTGTTAGGGTACGATTTAGGGTACGGGTTCGCGTATGTCATGGAGTATGGGTTAGTGTTAGGTTTAGGGTTAGTTTTAGAGTTAGGGCTTGGTTTTTTGGTACGGGTTGGGATTAGGTTACGTGTTAGGGTTAGGGTAGGGGTTAGGGTTAAGGTACGCGTTAGGGTTAGGGTATTTATTAAACCTATCCCACTCTCTAGATACCACTTAGTACGTCAAGGAATATTATTTGGGGTCCAGCCATGGCGAAGAGTTTAGACACAAGGATAAGATAAGGAACACACCCGTTATAAAGGAATCACATTACGATTATCTTTTTAACCTGTTCCTTAAAACACTAGTGCTTAGGAAATCTATTGGAGGCAGAAGCAGTCAAGGGTACCTTAGGGTTATGATTAGGATTAGGCTACGGCTTATGGTACGGGTTCGGGTACGGGTTCGGTTATGTCGTAGGGTACGGTTTAGGGTTAGGGTTAGGGTTACTTTTAGGGTTAGGGCTGGGTTTAGGGTACAGGTTAGGATTAGGTTACGTGTTAGGGTTAGGGTAGGGGTTAGGGTTAAGGTACACATTAGGGTTAGGGTATTTATTAAACCTATCCCACTCTCTAGATACCACTTAGCATGTAAAGGAATATTATTTGTGGTTCCCCCATGGAGAAGAGTTTAGACACTAGGATAAGATAAGGAACACACCCATTATAAAGAAATCACATTAGGATTCTCTTTTTAACCTGTTCTTTAAAACACTAGTGCTTAGGAAATCTATTGGAGGCCGAAGCAGTCAAGGGTAGCTTAGGGTTTGGGTTAGGGTACGATTTAGGTTACGGGTTCGCATATGTCGTGGAGTATGGGTTAGTGTTAGGTTTAGGGTTAGTTTTAGAGTTAGGGCTCGGTTTAGGTTACGGGTTAAGATTAGTGTACTTGTTAGAGTTATGGTAGGGTTTAGGGTTAGGGTACGCAGTAGGATTAGGGTATTTATTAAACGTATCCCACTCTCTAGATACCACTTAGAACGTAAAGGAATATTATTAGGAATCCAGCCTTGGAGAAGAGTTTAGGCACTAGGATAATATCAGGAACACACCCATTATAAAGAAATCACATTAGGATGCTCTTTTTAACTTGTTCCTTAAAACAC
Source organism: Eschrichtius robustus (assembly GCF_028021215.1). Taxonomy (NCBI): domain Eukaryota; kingdom Metazoa; phylum Chordata; class Mammalia; order Artiodactyla; family Eschrichtiidae; genus Eschrichtius; species Eschrichtius robustus. Next base: position 95,140,003 of record NC_090828.1, read on the forward strand.
TAGCGCTTAGGAAGTCTATTGGAAGCAGAAGTGGTCAAGGGTAGCTTAGGGTTAGGGTTAGGGTTAGGGTACTGCTTATGGTACGGATTCGGGTACGGGTTCAGGTACGGCATAGTGTATGGGTTAGGGTTAGGATTAAGTTTAGTTTTAGGGTTAGGGCTCGGTTTAGGGTACGGGTTAGGATTGGTGTACGTGTTAGTGTAACGGTGGGCATAGGGTAAGGGTACGCGTTAGGGTTAGGGTATTTATTAAACCTATCCCACTCTCTAGATACCACTTAGCATGTAAAGGAATATTATTTGGGTCCAGCCATGGAGAAGAGTTTAGACACTAGGATAAGATAAGGAACACACCCATTATAAAGAAATCACATTAGGATTCTCTTTTTAACCTGTTCCTTAAAACACTAGTGCTTAGGAAATCTATTGGAGGCAGAAGCAGTCAAGGGTACCTTAGGGTTAGGGTACGGCTTATGGTTCGGGTTCGGTTACGGGTTTGGGTACGTCGTAGGGTATGGTTTAGGGTTAGGTTTAGGGTTAGTTTTAGGGTTAGGGCTCGTTTTAGGGTACAGGTTAGGATTAGGTTACGTGTTAGGTTAACGGTAATGGATAGGGTTAGGGTACGCGTTAGGGTTAGGGTATTTATTAAACCTATCCCACTCTCTAGATACCACTTAGCACGTAAAGAATATTATTTGGGATCCAGCCATGTAGAATTGTTTAAACATTAGGATAAGATAAGGAACACACCCATTATAAAGTAATCGCATTAGGATTCTCTTTTTAACATGTTCCTTAAAACACTAGTAGTTAGGAAATCTATTGGAAGCAGAAGCAGTCAAGGGTAGCTTAGGGTTAGGGTTAGGGTTACTGTTAGGGTACTGCTTATGGTACGGGTTCGGGTACGGGTTGGGGTACGGCGTAGGGTAAGGGTTAGGATTAGGGTTAGTTTTAGGGTTAGGGCTCGGTTTAGGGTACGGGTTAGGATTGGGGTACCTGTTAGGGTTAGGGTAGGGTTTAGCGTTAGGGTACGCGATAGAGTTAGGTTATTTATTAAACCTATCCCATTCTCTCGATACCACTTAGCACGTAAAGGAATAGTATTTGGGGTCCAGCCATGGAGAATAGTTTACACACTAGGATAACATAAGGAACACACCTATTATAAACAAATCACATTAGGATTCTCTTTTTAACCTGTTCCTTAAAACACTAGTGCTTAGGAAATCTATTGGAGGCAGAAGCAGTCAAGGCTAGCTTAGGGTTAGGGTTAGTGTTAGGGTTAGGGTACGGCTTAGGGTACGGATTCGGGTACGGCATAGGGTATGGGTTAGGGTTAGGGTCAGAGTTAGTTTTAGGGTTAGGGCTCAGTTTAGGGTACGGGTTAGAATTAGGGTACGTGTTAGGGTTAGGGTAGGGGTTAGGGTAAGGGTACGCATTAGGTTAAGGGTATTTATTAAATCTATCCCACACTCTAGATAACACTTTGCACGTAAAGGTATATTATTTGGGGTCCAACAATGGAGAAGAGTTTATACAGTAGGAAAAGATAAGGAACACACCCATTATAAAGAAATCACATTAGGATTGTCCTTTTAACCTGTTCCTTACAACACTACTGCTTAGGAAATGTATTGGAAGCAGAAGCAGTCAAGGGTAGCTTAGGGTTAGGGTTAGGGTTAGGGTTAGGGTTAGGGTACTGCTTATGCTAAGGTTTCGGGTACAGATTCGGGTACGGCGTAGGGTATGGTTTAGGGTTAGGATTAGGGTTAGTTTTAGGGTTAGGGCTCGGTTTAGGGTACGTGTTAGGATTAGGGTACGTGTTAGGGTTAGGGTAGTTGATAGGGTTAGGGTACGCGTTAAGGTTAAGTTAGTTATTAAACCTATCCCACTCTCTAGATACCACTTAGCACGTAAAGAAATATTATTTGGGGTCCAGCCATGTAGAAGAATTTAGACATAAGGATAAGATAAGGAACACACCCATTAAAAACAAAGCACATTAGGATTCTCTTTTTAACCTATTCCTTAAAACACTAGTGCTTAGGAAATCTATTGGAGGCAGAAGCAGTCAAGGGTAGCTTAGGGTTAGGGTTAGGGTTAGGGTACGATTTAGGGTACGGGTTCGGTCACGTCGTGGAGTATGGGTTATGGTTAGGTTTAGGGTTAGTTTTAGAGTTAGGGCTCGGTTTTTTGGTACGGGTTGGGATTAGGTTACGTGTTAGGGTTAGGGTAGGGGTTAGGGTTAAGGTACGTGTTAGGTTTAGGGTATTTATTAAACCTATCCCACTCTCTAGATACCACTTAGCATGTAAAGGAATATTATTTGGGTCCAGCCATGGAGAAGAGTTTAGACACTAGGATAAGATAAGGAAGACACCCGTTATAAAGGAATCACATTACGATTACCTTTTTAACCTGTTCCTTAAAACACTAGTGCTTAGGAAATCTATTGGAGGCAGAAGCAGTCAAGGGTACCTTAGGGTTATGATTAGGGTTAGGGTACGGCTTATGGTACGGGTTCGGGTACGTCATAGTGTATGGTTTAGGGTAGGGTTAGGGTTAGTTATAGGGTTAGGGCTCGGTTTAGGGTACAGGTTAGGATTAGGTTACGTGTTAGGGTTAGGGTAGGCGTTAGGGTTAAGGTACGTGTTAGGTTTAGGGTATTTATTAAACTTATCCTACTCTCTAGATACCACTTAGCATGTAAAGTAATATTATTTGGGTCCAGCCATGGAGAAGAGTTTAGACACTAGGATAAGATAGGAACACACCCATTATAAAGAAATCACATTAGGATGCTCTTTTTAACCTGTTCCTTAAAACACTAGTGCTTAAGAAATCTATTGGAAGCAGAAGCAGTCAAGGCTAGCTTACGGTTAGGGTTAGGGTTATGGTTAGGGTACGGCTTAGGGTACGGATTCGGGTACGGTATAGGGTATGGGTTAGAGTTAGGGTTAGAGTTAGTTTTAGGGTTAGGGCTCAGTTTAGGGTACGGCTTAGTATTAGGGTACGTGTTAGGGTTAGGGTATGGGTTATGGTTAGGGTACGCATTAGGTTTAGTGTATTTATTAAACCTATCCCACACTCTAGATAACACTTAACACGTAAAGCAATATTATTTGGGGTCAAGCCATGGAGAAGTGTTTAGACAGTAGGTAAAGATAAGGAACAAACCCATTAAAAAGAAATCACATTAGGATTCTCTTTTTAACCTGTTTCTTAAAACACTAGGGCTTAGGAAATCTATTTGAGGCATAAGCAGTCAAGGGTAGCTTTGGGTTAGTGTTAGGGTTAGGGTTAGTGTTAGGGTACGGCTTAGGGTACGGATTCGGGTACGGGTTCGGGTACGGTGCAGAGTATGGGTTAGGGTTAGTGTTAGTTTTACAGTTAGGGCTCGGATTTGGGTACGGGTTAGGATTAGGTTATGTGTTAGGTTTAGGGTACGCGTTAGGGTTAGGGTATTTATTAAACCTATCCCACTCTCTAGATACCACTTAGCCTGTAAAGGAATATTATTTGTGGTTCCCCCATGGAGAAGAGTTTAGACACTAGGATAAGATAAGGAACACACCCATTATAAAGAAATCACATTATGATTCTCTTGTTAACCTGTTCCTTAAAACACTAGTGCTTAGGAAATCTATTGGAGGCAGAAGGAGTCAAGGGTAGCTTCGGGTTAGGGTTAGTGTTAGGGTTAGTGTTAGGGTACGGCTTAGGGTATGGATTCGGGTACGGGTTCGGGTACGGCGTAGGGTATGGGTTAGGGTTAGGGTTAGTTTTAGGGTTAGGTTTCGGTTTAGGGTACGGGTTAAGATTAGTTTACGTGTTAGGGTTAGGGTATGGGTTAGTGTTAGGGTACGCGTTAGGATTAGGGTATTTATTAAACATATCCCACTCTCTAGATACGATTTAGAACGTAAAGGATTATTATTTGGAATCCAGCCTTGGAGAAGAGTTTAGGTACAAGGATAATATCAGGAACACAGCCATTATACAGAAATCACATTAGGATTCTCTTTTTAACCTGTTCCTTAAAACACTAGTGCTTAGGAAATCTATTGGAAGCAGAAGCAGTCAAGGGTAGCTTAGGGTTAGTGTTAGGGTTAGGGTTAGGGAACTGCTTAAGGTAAGATTTCTGGTACGGGTTCAGGTACGGCGTAGGGTGTGGTTTAGGGTTAGGGTTATGGTTAGTTTTAGGGTTAGGGATCGCTTTAAAGTACGGGTTAGGATTGGGGTACGTGTTAGGGTTAGGATTAGGTTATGCGTTAGGGTTAGGGTATTTATTAAACCTATCCCAATCTCTAGATACCACTTAGCACGTAAAGGAATATTATTTGGGGTCCAGCCATGGAGAAGAGTTTACACACTATGATAACATAAGGAACACACCTATTATAAAGAAATGACATTACGATTCTCTTTTTAACCTGTTCCTTAAAACACTAGTGCTTAGGAAATCTAATGGAGGTAGAAGCAGTCAAGGGGAGCTTAGGGTTAGCGTTAGGGTTATGGTACGGCTTAGGGTACGAGTTCGTGTATGGCTTAGGTTTTGTGTTTGGGTTAGGATTAGGGTTAGTTTTAGGGTTAGGGCTCGATTTAGGGTACGTTTTAGGATTTGGGTACGTGTTAGTGTTAGGGTAGTGGATAGGGTTAGGGTACGCGTTAAGGTTAGGTTAGTTATTAAACCTATCCCACTCTCTAGATACCACTTATCACATAAAGGAATATTATTTTGGGTCCAGCCATGGAGAAGAGTTTAGACACTAGGATAAGATAAGGAACACACGTATTATAATGAAATCACATTAGGATTCTCTTTTTAACCTGTTCCATAAAACACTAGTGCTTAGGACATCTATTGGAGGCAGAAGCAGTCAAGGATAGCTTGAGTTAGGCTTAGGGTTAGGGTTAGGGTATGGCTTAGGGTTCGGATTCGGGTACGGCATAGGGTATGTGTTAGGGTTGGGTTAGAGTTAGTTGTAGGATTAGGGCTCGGTTTAGGGTATGGGTTAGGATTAGGGTACGTGTTAGGGTTAGGGTAGGGGTTAGGGTTAGGGTACGCCTTAGTTTTAGGGTATTTATTAAACCTTTCCCACACTGTAGATAACACTTAGCACGTAAAGGAGTATTATTTGGTGTCCAGTCATGGAGAAGAGTTTAGACACTAGGATAAGATAAGGAACACACCCGATATAAAGAAATCACATTACGATTGTCTTTTCAACGTGTTCCTTAAAACACTAGTGCTTAGGAAATCTATTTGAGGCATAATCAGTCCAGGGTAGCTTCGGGTTACATTTAGGGTTAGGGTTAGTGTTAGGGTACGGCTTAGGGTACAGATTCGGGTACGGGTTCGGGTATGGGTTAGGGTTATGTTTAGTTTTAGGGTTAGGGCTCGGTTTAGGGTACAGGTTAGGATTAGTGTAGGTGTTAGGGTTAGGGTAGGGGTTAGGATTTGGGTACGCGTTAGGGTTAGGGTATTTATTAAACCTATCCCACTCTCTAGATACCACTTAGAACGTAAAAGAATATTATTTGGAATCCAGCCATGGAAAAGAGTTTAGACACTAGGATAAGATAAGGAACACACCCATTATAAAGAAATCACATTAGGATTCTCTTTTTAATCTGTTCCTTAAAACACTAGTGCTTAGGAAATCTATTGGTAGCAGAAGCAGTCAAGGGTAGCTTAGGGTTAGAGTTAGGGTTAGGGTTAGGCTACTGCTTATAGTACGGGTTCGGGTACGGGTTCAGGTACGGCGTAGTGTATGGGTTAGGGTTAGGGTTAGGTTTAGTTTTAGGGTTAGGGATCAGTTTATGGTACGGGTTAGGATTGGGGTACGTGTTAGGATTAAGGGAGGAGTTAGGTTTAGTGTACGCGTTAGGGTTAGGTTAGTTATTAAAACTATCCCACACTCTAGATACCACTTAGCACGTAAAGGGATATTTTTTGGGGTCCAGCCATGGAAAAGAGTTTAGACACTAGGTTAAGATAAGGAACACACCCGTTATAAAGAAATCACATTACGATTAACTTTTTAACCTGTTCCTTAAAACACTAGTGCTTACGAAATATATTGGAGGCAGAAGCAGTCAAGGGTACCTTAGGGTTAGGGTTAGGTATAGGGTACGGCTTATGGTACGGGTTCGGGTCGGGTGTGGGTATGTCGTAGGTTATGGTTTAGGGTTAGGTTTAGGGTTAGTTTTACGGTTAGGGCTCGGTTTTAGGGTACAGGTTAGGATTAGGCTACGTGTTAGGGTAATGGTAGGAGATAGGGTTGGGGTATGCGTTAGGGTTAGGGTATTTATTAAACCTATCCCACTCTCTAGATACCACTTAGCATGTAAAGGAATATTATTTCTGGTTCCCCCATGGAGAAGAGTTTAGACACTAGGATAAGATAAAAAACACACCCATTATAAAGAAATCACATTAGGATTCTCTTTTTAACCTGTTCCTTAAAACACTAGTGCTTAGGAAACCTATTGGAGGCAGAAGGAGTCAAGGGTACCTTAGGGTTATGATTAGGGTTAGGGTACGGCTTATGGTACGGGTTCGGGTACGGGTTCGGGTACGTCGTAGGGTACGGTTTAGGGTTAGGGTTAGGGTTACTTTTAGGGTTAGGGCTCGGTTTAGGGTACAGGTTAGGATTAGTTTACGTGTTAGGATTAGGGTAGGCGTTAGGGTTAAGGTACGTGTTAGGTTTAGGGTATTTATTAAACCTATCCCACTCTCTAGATACCACTTAGCATGTAAAGGAATATTATTTGTGGTTCCCCCATGGAGAAGAGTTTAGACACTAGGATAAGATAAGGAACACACCCATTATAAAGAAATCACATTAGGATTCTCTTTTTAACCTGTTCCTTAAAACACTAGTGCTTAGCAAATCTATTGGAGGCAGAAGGAGTCAAGGGTAGCTTCGGGTTAGGGTTAGTGTTAGGTTACGGCTTAGGGTACGGATTCGGGTACGGGTTGGGTACGGCGTAGCGTATGGGTTAGTGTTAGGGTTAGTTTTAGGGTTATGGCTCGCTTTAGGGTACGGGTTAAGATTAGGTTACGTGTTAGGGTTATGGTAGGATTAGGGTTAGGGTACACCTTAGGTTTAGTGTATTTATTAAACCTATCCCACCCTCTAGAAAACACTTAGCACGTAAATGAATATTATTTGGGGTCCAGACATGGGGAAGAGTTTAGACACTAGGATAAGATAAGGAACACACCCGTTAAAAAGAAATCACATTATGATTATCTTTTTAACCTGTTCCTTAAAACACTAGTGCTTAGGAAATCTATTTGAGGCATAATCAGTCAAGGGTAGCTTCGGGTTACAGTTAGGGTTAGGGTTAGTGTTAGGGTACGGCTTAGGGTACGGGTTCGGGTACGGGTTCTAGTACGGGTTCGGGTATGTGTTAGGGTTATGTTTAGTTTTAGGGTTAGGGCTCGGTTTAGGGTACAGGTTAGGATTAGTGTAAGTGTTAGGGTTAGGGTAGGGGTTAGGATTTGGGTATGCGTTAGGGTTAGGGTATTTATTAAACCTTTCCCACTCTCTAGATACCACTTAGAACGTAAAAGAATATTATTTGGAATCCAGCCATGGAAAAGAGTTTAGACACTAGGATAAGATACGGAACACACTCATTATAAAGAAAACACATTAGGATTCTCTTTTTAACCTGTTCCTTAAAACACTAGTGCTTAGGAAATCTATTGGAAACAGAAGCAGTCAAGGGTAGCTTAGGGTTTGGGTTAGGGTTAGGGTACTGCTTATGGTACGGGTTCGGGTACGGGTTCAGGTACGGCATAGTGTATGGGTTACGGTTAGGATTAAGTTTAGTTTTAGGGTTACGGCTCGGTTTAGGGTACGGGTTAGGATTGGGGTACGTGTTAGGGTTAGCGTAGGGTTTAGCGTTAGGGTACGCGTTAGGGTTAGGATATTTATTAAACCTATCCCACTCTCTAGATACCACTTAGCACGTAAAGGAATAGTATTTGGGGTCCAGCCATGGCGAATAGTTTACACACTAAGATAACATAAGGAACACACCTATTATAAAAAAATCACATTAGGATTCCCTTTTTAACCTGTTCCTTAAAACACTAGTGCTTAGGAAATCTATTGGAGGCAGAAGCAGTCAAGGCTAGCTTAGGGTTAGGGTTAGTGTTAGGGTTAGGGTACGGCTTAGGGTACGGATTCGGGTACGGCATAGGGTATGGGTTAGGGTTACGGTCAGAGTTAGTTTTAGAGTTAGGGCTCAGTTTAGGGTACGGGTTAGGATTAGGGTACGTGTTAGGGTTAGGGTAGGGGTTAGGGTAAGGGTACGCATTAGGTTAAGGGTATTTATTAAACCTATCCCACATTCTAGATAAAACTTTGCACGTAAAGGAATATTATTTGGGGTCCAACCATGGAGAAGAGTTTATACAGTAGGAAAAGATAAGGAACACACCCATTATAAAGGAATCACATTAGGATTCTCTTTTTAACCTGTTCCTTAAAACAATAGTGCTTAGGAAATCTATTGGATGCAGAAGCAGTCAAGGGTAGGTTAGGGTTATGGTTAGGGTTAGGGTTAGGGTACTGCTTATGGTTAGGTTTCGGGTACAGGTTCGGATACGGTGTAGGTTATGGGTTAGGGTTAGCGTTAGGGTTAGTTTTAGGGTTAGGGATCGGTTTAGGGTACAGGCTAGTATTGGGGTACGTGTTAGGATTAGGGTAGGGGTTACGGTTAGGGTACGCATTAGGGTTAGGGTATTTATTAAACCTATCCCACTCTCTAGATACCACTTAGCACGTAAAGGAATATTATTTGGGGTCCAGCCATGGAGAATAGTTTACACACTAGGATAACATAAGGAACACACCTATTATAAAGAAATCACATTAGGATTCTCTTTTTAACCTGTTCATTAAAACACTAGTGCTTAGGAAATCCATTGGAGGCAGAAGCAGTCAAGGCTAGCTTAGGATTAGGTTTAGGGTACGGCTTAGGGTAAGGATTCGGGTACGGCATAGGGCATGTTTTAGGGTTAGGGTTAGAGTTAGTTGTAGTGTTAGGGCTTAGTTTAGGTTACGGATTAGGATTAGGGTACGTGTTAGGGTTAGGGTAGGGGTTAGGGTTAGGGTACGCTTTAAGGTTAGGTTATTTATTAAATCTATCCCACTCTCTAGATACCACTTAGCACATAAAGGAATATTATTTTCTGTCCAGCCATGCAGAAGAGTTTAGACACTAGGATAAGATAAGGAACACACCCATAATAAAGAAATCACATTGGGATTCTCTTTTTAATCTGTTCCTTAAAACACTAGTGTTTAAGAAATCTATTGGAGGCAGAAGCAGTCAAGGATAGCTTAGGGTTAGGGTGAGGGTTAGGGTTAGTGTTAGGGTACGGCATAGGGTACGGGTTCGGGTACGGGTTCGGGTACGGCGTAGGGTATGGTTTAGGGTTAGGGTTAGGGTTAGTTTTAGGGTTGGGGATCGGTTTAGGGTACGGGTTAAGATTAGGGTACATGTTAGAGTTAGGGTAGGGGATAGGTTTAGGGTAAACGTTAGGGTTAGGGTATTTATTAAAGCTATCCCAGTCTCTAGATACCACTTACCATGTAAAGGAATATTATTTGGGGTCCAGCCATGGAGAAGAGTTTAGACACTAGGATAAGATAAGGAACACACCCATTATAAAGGAATCACATTAGGATTCTCTTTTTAACCTGTTTCTTAAAACACTAGGGCTTAGGAAATCTATTTGAGGCATAAGCAGTCAAGGGTGGCTTCGGGTTAGTGTTAGGGTTAGGGTTAGTGTTAGGGTACGGCTTAGGGTACAGATTCGGGTACGGGTTCGAGTATGGGTTAGGGTTAGGGTTAGTTTTAGGGTTAGGGCTCGGTTTAGGGTAGGAATTAGGATTAGTGTAGGTGTTAGGGTTAGGGTAGGGGTTAGGGTTAGTGTACGCGTTAGCTTTAGGGTATTTATTAAACCTATCCCACTCTCTAGATACCACTTAGAACGTAAAAGAGAATTATTTGGAATCCAGGGATGGAAAAGAGTTTAGACACTAGGATAGGATAAGGAACACACCCATTGTAAAGAAATCACATTAGGATTCTCTTTTTAATCTGTTCTTTAAAACACTAGTGCTTAGGAAATCTATTGGAGGCAGAAGCATTCAAGGGTACCTTAGGTTTAGGGTTAGGGTTAGTGTACGGCTTATGGTACGGGTTCGGTTACGGGTTCGGGTATGGCGTATGGTATAGTTTAGGGTTAGTTTTAGGGTTAATTTTAGGGTTAGGGCTCGGTTTAGGGTACAGGTTAGGATTAGGGTACGTGTTAGGGTAATGGTAGGGGATAGGGTTAGGATACGCGTTAGGGTTAGGGTATTTATTAAACCTATCCCACTCTCTACATACCACTTAGCACATAAAGAATATTATTTGGGGTCTAGCCATGTAGAAGAGTTTAGACATTAGGATAAGATAAGGAACACAACCATTACAAAGAAATCACATTAGGATTCTCTTTTTAACCTGTTCCTTAAAACACTAGTGCTTAGGGAATCTATTGGAGGCAGGAGCAATCAAGGGTAGCTTAGGTTTAGGGTTAGGGATAGTGTTAGGCTTAGGGTATGGGTTCGGGTACGGTGCAGAGAATGGGTTAGCGTTAGGGTTAGGGTTAGTTTTACAGTTAGGGCTCAGTTTTGGGTACGGGATAGGATTAGGTTACGTGTTAGGATTAGGGTAGGGGTTAGGGTTAAGGTACGCGTTAGAGCTAGGGCATTTATTAAACCTATCCCACTCTCTAGATACCACTTAGCATGTGAAGGAATATTATTTGTGGTTCCCCATGGAGAAGAGTTTAGACACTAGGATAAGATAAGGAACACACCCATTATAAAGAAATCACATTAGGATTGTCTTTTTAACCTGTTACTTAAAACACTAGTGCTTATGAAATCTATTGGAGGCAGAAGCAGTCAAGGGTAGCTTAGGGTTAGGGTTAGGGTTAGGGTACGGATTAGGGTACGGGTTCAGGTACGGCGTAGGTTATGGGTTAGGGTTAGGGTTACGGTTAGTTTTAGAGTTATGGCTCGGTTTAGTGTACGTGATAGGGCTAGGGTAGGGGTTAGGGATAGGGTACGCATTAAGTTTAGTGTATGTATTAAACCTATCCCACACTCTAGATAACACTTAGCACGTAAAGGAATATTATTTGGGTTCCAGCCATGGAGAAAAATTTAGACAGTAGGAAAAGATAAGGAACACACCCAATATAAAGTAATCCCATTAGGATTCTCTTTTTAACCTGTTCCTTAAAACACTAGTGCTTAGGAAATCTATTGGAAGCAGAAGAAGTCAAGGGTAGCTTAGCATTAGAGTTAGGGTTAGGGTACTGCTTATGGTATGGGTTCGGGTACGGGTTCAGGTACGGGGTAGGGTATGGGATAGGGTTAGGGTTAAGTTTAGTTTTAGGGTTAGGGATCAGTTTAGGGTACGGGTTAGGATTGGGGTACGTGTTAGGGTTAAGGTAGGTGTTAGGGTTAGGTTATGCGTTAGGGTTAGGGTATTTATTAAAACTATCCCACTCTCTAGATACCACTTAGCACGTAAAGGAATAATATTTGGGGTCCAGCCATGGAGAAGAGTTTAGACATTAGGATAAGATAAGGAACACACCCATTATAAAGAAATCACATTAGGATTCTCTTTTTAACCTGTTCCTTAAAACACTAGTGCTTAGGAAATGTATTGGAGGCCGAAGCAGTCAAGGGTAGCTTAGGGTTAGGGTTAGGGTACGATTTAGGGTACGGGTTCGCGTATGTCATGGAGTATGGGTTAGTGTTAGGTTTAGGGTTAGTTTTAGAGTTAGGGCTTGGTTTTTTGGTACGGGTTGGGATTAGGTTACGTGTTAGGGTTAGGGTAGGGGTTAGGGTTAAGGTACGCGTTAGGGTTAGGGTATTTATTAAACCTATCCCACTCTCTAGATACCACTTAGTACGTCAAGGAATATTATTTGGGGTCCAGCCATGGCGAAGAGTTTAGACACAAGGATAAGATAAGGAACACACCCGTTATAAAGGAATCACATTACGATTATCTTTTTAACCTGTTCCTTAAAACACTAGTGCTTAGGAAATCTATTGGAGGCAGAAGCAGTCAAGGGTACCTTAGGGTTATGATTAGCATTAGGCTACGGCTTATGGTACGGGTTCGGGTACGGGTTCGGTTATGTCGTAGGGTACGGTTTAGGGTTAGGGTTAGGGTTACTTTTAGGGTTAGGGCTGGGTTTAGGGTACAGGTTAGGATTAGGTTACGTGTTAGGGTTAGGGTAGGGGTTAGGGTTAAGGTACACATTAGGGTTAGGGTATTTATTAAACCTATCCCACTCTCTAGATACCACTTAGCATGTAAAGGAATATTATTTGTGGTTTCCCCATGGAGAAGAGTTTAGACACTAGGATAAGATAAGGAACACACCCATTATAAAGAAATCACATTAGGATTCTCTTTTTAACCTGTTCTTTAAAACACTAGTGCTTAGGAAATCTATTGGAGGCCGAAGCAGTCAAGGGTAGCTTAGGGTTTGGGTTAGGGTACGATTTAGGTTACGGGTTCGCATATGTCGTGGAGTATGGGTTAGTGTTAGGTTTAGGGTTAGTTTTAGAGTTAGGGCTCGGTTTAGGTTACGGGTTAAGATTAGTGTACTTGTTAGAGTTATGGTAGGGTTTAGGGTTAGGGTACGCAGTAGGATTAGGGTATTTATTAAACGTATCCCACTCTCTAGATACCACTTAGAACGTAAAGGAATATTATTAGGAATCCAGCCTTGGAGAAGAGTTTAGGCACTAGGATAATATCAGGAACACACCCATTATAAAGAAATCACATTAGGATGCTCTTTTTAACTTGTTCCTTAAAACACTAGCGCTTAGGAAGTCTATTGGAAGCAGAAGTGGTCAAGGGTAGCTTAGGGTTAGGGTTAGGGTTAGGGTACTGCTTATGGTACGGATTCGGGTACGGGTTCAGGTACGGCATAGTGTATGGGTTAGGGTTAGGATTAAGTTTAGTTTTAGGGTTAGGGCTCGGTTTAGGGTACGGGTTAGGATTGGTGTACGTGTTAGTGTAACGGTGGGCATAGGGTAAGGGTACGCGTTAGGGTTAGGGTATTTATTAAACCTATCCCACTCTCTAGATACCACTTAGCATGTAAAGGAATATTATTTGGGTCCAGCCATGGAGAAGAGTTTAGACACTAGGATAAGATAAGGAACACACCCATTATAAAGAAATCACATTAGGATTCTCTTTTTAACCTGTTCCTTAAAACACTAGTGCTTAGGAAATCTATTGGAGGCAGAAGCAGTCAAGGGTACCTTAGGGTTAGGGTACGGCTTATGGTTCGGGTTCGGTTACGGGTTTGGGTACGTCGTAGGGTATGGTTTAGGGTTAGGTTTAGGGTTAGTTTTAGGGTTAGGGCTCGTTTTAGGGTACAGGTTAGGATTAGGTTACGTGTTAGGTTAACGGTAATGGATAGGGTTAGGGTACGCGTTAGGGTTAGGGTATTTATTAAACCTATCCCACTCTCTAGATACCACTTAGCACGTAAAGAATATTATTTGGGATCCAGCCATGTAGAATTGTTTAAACATTAGGATAAGATAAGGAACACACCCATTATAAAGTAATCGCATTAGGATTCTCTTTTTAACATGTTCCTTAAAACACTATTACTTAGGAAATCTATTGGAAGCAGAAGCAGTCAAGGGTAGCTTAGGGTTAGGGTTAGGGTTACTGTTAGGGTACTGCTTATGGTACGGGTTCGGGTACGGGTTGGGGTACGGCGTAGGGTAAGGGTTAGGATTAGGGTTAGTTTTAGGGTTAGGGCTCGGTTTAGGGTACGGGTTAGGATTGGGGTACCTGTTAGGGTTAGGGTAGGGTTTAGCGTTAGGGTACGCGATAGAGTTAGGTTATTTATTAAACCTATCCCATTCTCTCGATACCACTTAGCACGTAAAGGAATAGTATTTGGGGTCCAGCCATGGAGAATAGTTTACACACTAGGATAACATAAGGAACACACCTATTATAAACAAATCACATTAGGATTCTCTTTTTAACCTGTTCCTTAAAACACTAGTGCTTAGGAAATCTATTGGAGGCAGAAGCAGTCAAGGCTAGCTTAGGGTTAGGGTTAGTGTTAGGGTTAGGGTACGGCTTAGGGTACGGATTCGGGTACGGCATAGGGTATGGGTTAGGGTTAGGGTCAGAGTTAGTTTTAGGGTTAGGGCTCAGTTTAGGGTAAGGGTTAGAATTAGGGTACGTGTTAGGGTTAGGGTAGGGGTTAGGGTAAGGGTACGCATTAGGTTAAGGGTATTTATTAAATCTATCCCACACTCTAGATAACACTTTGCACGTAAAGGTATATTATTTGGGGTCCAACAATGGAGAAGAGTTTATACAGTAGGAAAAGATAAGGAACACACCCATTATAAAGAAATCACATTAGGATTGTCCTTTTAACCTGTTCCTTACAACACTACTGCTTAGGAAATGTATTGGAAGCAGAAGCAGTCAAGGGTAGCTTAGGGTTAGGGTTAGGGTTAGGGTTAGGGTTAGGGTACTGCTTATGCTAAGGTTTCGGGTACAGATTCGGGTACGGCGTAGGGTATGGTTTAGGGTTAGGATTAGGGTTAGTTTTAGGGTTAGGGCTCGGTTTAGGGTACGTGTTAGGATTAGGGTACGTGTTAGGGTTAGGGTAGTTGATAGGGTTAGGGTACGCGTTAAGGTTAAGTTAGTTATTAAACCTATCCCACTCTCTAGATACCACTTAGCACGTAAAGAAATATTATTTGGGGTCCAGCCATGTAGAAGAATTTAGACATAAGGATAAGATAAGGAACACACCCATTAAAAACAAAGCACATTAGGATTCTCTTTTTAACCTATTCCTTAAAACACTAGTGCTTAGGAAATCTATTGGAGGCAGAAGCAGTCAAGGGTAGCTTAGGGTTAGGGTTAGGGTTAGGGTACGATTTAGGGTACGGGTTCGGTCACGTCGTGGAGTATGGGTTATGGTTAGGTTTAGGGTTAGTTTTAGAGTTAGGGCTCGGTTTTTTGGTACGGGTTGGGATTAGGTTACGTGTTAGGGTTAGGGTAGGGGTTAGGGTTAAGGTACGTGTTAGGTTTAGGGTATTTATTAAACCTATCCCACTCTCTAGATACCACTTAGCATGTAAAGGAATATTATTTGGGTCCAGCCATGGAGAAGAGTTTAGACACTAGGATAAGATAAGGAAGACACCCGTTATAAAGGAATCACATTACGATTACCTTTTTAACCTGTTCCTTAAAACACTAGTGCTTAGGAAATCTATTGGAGGCAGAAGCAGTCAAGGGTACCTTAGGGTTATGATTAGGGTTAGGGTACGGCTTATGGTACGGGTTCGGGTACGTCATAGTGTATGGTTTAGGGTAGGGTTAGGGTTAGTTATAGGGTTAGGGCTCGGTTTAGGGTACAGGTTAGGATTAGGTTACGTGTTAGGGTTAGGGTAGGCGTTAGGGTTAAGGTACGTGTTAGGTTTAGGGTATTTATTAAACTTATCCTACTCTCTAGATACCACTTAGCATGTAAAGTAATATTATTTGGGTCCAGCCATGGAGAAGAGTTTAGACACTAGGATAAGATAGGAACACACCCATTATAAAGAAATCACATTAGGATGCTCTTTTTAACCTGTTCCTTAAAACACTAGTGCTTAAGAAATCTATTGGAAGCAGAAGCAGTCAAGGCTAGCTTACGGTTAGGGTTAGGGTTATGGTTAGGGTACGGCTTAGGGTACGGATTCGGGTACGGTATAGGGTATGGGTTAGAGTTAGGGTTAGAGTTAGTTTTAGGGTTAGGGCTCAGTTTAGGGTACGGCTTAGTATTAGGGTACGTGTTAGGGTTAGGGTATGGGTTATGGTTAGGGTACGCATTAGGTTTAGTGTATTTATTAAACCTATCCCACACTCTAGATAACACTTAACACGTAAAGCAATATTATTTGGGGTCAAGCCATGGAGAAGTGTTTAGACAGTAGGTAAAGATAAGGAACAAACCCATTAAAAAGAAATCACATTAGGATTCTCTTTTTAACCTGTTTCTTAAAACACTAGGGCTTAGGAAATCTATTTGAGGCATAAGCAGTCAAGGGTAGCTTTGGGTTAGTGTTAGGGTTAGGGTTAGTGTTAGGGTACGGCTTAGGGTACGGATTCGGGTACGGGTTCGGGTACGGTGCAGAGTATGGGTTAGGGTTAGTGTTAGTTTTACAGTTAGGGCTCGGATTTGGGTACGGGTTAGGATTAGGTTATGTGTTAGGTTTAGGGTACGCGTTAGGGTTAGGGTATTTATTAAACCTATCCCACTCTCTAGATACCACTTAGCCTGTAAAGGAATATTATTTGTGGTTCCCCCATGGAGAAGAGTTTAGACACTAGGATAAGATAAGGAACACACCCATTATAAAGAAATCACATTATGATTCTCTTGTTAACCTGTTCCTTAAAACACTAGTGCTTAGGAAATCTATTGGAGGCAGAAGGAGTCAAGGGTAGCTTCGGGTTAGGGTTAGTGTTAGGGTTAGTGTTAGGGTACGGCTTAGGGTATGGATTCGGGTACGGGTTCGGGTACGGCGTAGGGTATGGGTTAGGGTTAGGGTTAGTTTTAGGGTTAGGTTTCGGTTTAGGGTACGGGTTAAGATTAGTTTACGTGTTAGGGTTAGGGTATGGGTTAGTGTTAGGGTACGCGTTAGGATTAGGGTATTTATTAAACATATCCCACTCTCTAGATACGATTTAGAACGTAAAGGATTATTATTTGGAATCCAGCCTTGGAGAAGAGTTTAGGTACAAGGATAATATCAGGAACACAGCCATTATACAGAAATCACATTAGGATTCTCTTTTTAACCTGTTCCTTAAAACACTAGTGCTTAGGAAATCTATTGGAAGCAGAAGCAGTCAAGGGTAGCTTAGGGTTAGTGTTAGGGTTAGGGTTAGGGAACTGCTTAAGGTAAGATTTCTGGTACGGGTTCAGGTACGGCGTAGGGTGTGGTTTAGGGTTAGGGTTATGGTTAGTTTTAGGGTTAGGGATCGCTTTAAAGTACGGGTTAGGATTGGGGTACGTGTTAGGGTTAGGATTAGGTTATGCGTTAGGGTTAGGGTATTTATTAAACCTATCCCAATCTCTAGATACCACTTAGCACGTAAAGGAATATTATTTGGGGTCCAGCCATGGAGAAGAGTTTACACACTATGATAACATAAGGAACACACCTATTATAAAGAAATGACATTACGATTCTCTTTTTAACCTGTTCCTTAAAACACTAGTGCTTAGGAAATCTAATGGAGGTAGAAGCAGTCAAGGGGAGCTTAGGGTTAGCGTTAGGGTTATGGTACGGCTTAGGGTACGAGTTCGTGTATGGCTTAGGTTTTGTGTTTGGGTTAGGATTAGGGTTAGTTTTAGGGTTAGGGCTCGATTTAGGGTACGTTTTAGGATTTGGGTACGTGTTAGTGTTAGGGTAGTGGATAGGGTTAGGGTACGCGTTAAGGTTAGGTTAGTTATTAAACCTATCCCACTCTCTAGATACCACTTATCACATAAAGGAATATTATTTTGGGTCCAGCCATGGAGAAGAGTTTAGACACTAGGATAAGATAAGGAACACACGTATTATAATGAAATCACATTAGGATTCTCTTTTTAACCTGTTCCATAAAACACTAGTGCTTAGGACATCTATTGGAGGCAGAAGCAGTCAAGGATAGCTTGAGTTAGGCTTAGGGTTAGGGTTAGGGTATGGCTTAGGGTTCGGATTCGGGTACGGCATAGGGTATGTGTTAGGGTTGGGTTAGAGTTAGTTGTAGGATTAGGGCTCGGTTTAGGGTATGGGTTAGGATTAGGGTACGTGTTAGGGTTAGGGTAGGGGTTAGGGTTAGGGTACGCCTTAGTTTTAGGGTATTTATTAAACCTTTCCCACACTGTAGATAACACTTAGCACGTAAAGGAGTATTATTTGGTGTCCAGTCATGGAGAAGAGTTTAGACACTAGGATAAGATAAGGAACACACCCGATATAAAGAAATCACATTACGATTGTCTTTTCAACGTGTTCCTTAAAACACTAGTGCTTAGGAAATCTATTTGAGGCATAATCAGTCCAGGGTAGCTTCGGGTTACATTTAGGGTTAGGGTTAGTGTTAGGGTACGGCTTAGGGTACAGATTCGGGTACGGGTTCGGGTATGGGTTAGGGTTATGTTTAGTTTTAGGGTTAGGGCTCGGTTTAGGGTACAGGTTAGGATTAGTGTAGGTGTTAGGGTTAGGGTAGGGGTTAGGATTTGGGTACGCGTTAGGGTTAGGGTATTTATTAAACCTATCCCACTCTCTAGATACCACTTAGAACGTAAAAGAATATTATTTGGAATCCAGCCATGGAAAAGAGTTTAGACACTAGGATAAGATAAGGAACACACCCATTATAAAGAAATCACATTAGGATTCTCTTTTTAATCTGTTCCTTAAAACACTAGTGCTTAGGAAATCTATTGGTAGCAGAAGCAGTCAAGGGTAGCTTAGGGTTAGAGTTAGGGTTAGGGTTAGGCTACTGCTTATAGTACGGGTTCGGGTACGGGTTCAGGTACGGCGTAGTGTATGGGTTAGGGTTAGGGTTAGGTTTAGTTTTAGGGTTAGGGATCAGTTTATGGTACGGGTTAGGATTGGGGTACGTGTTAGGATTAAGGGAGGAGTTAGGTTTAGTGTACGCGTTAGGGTTAGGTTAGTTATTAAAACTATCCCACACTCTAGATACCACTTAGCACGTAAAGGGATATTTTTTGGGGTCCAGCCATGGAAAAGAGTTTAGACACTAGGTTAAGATAAGGAACACACCCGTTATAAAGAAATCACATTACGATTAACTTTTTAACCTGTTCCTTAAAACACTAGTGCTTACGAAATATATTGGAGGCAGAAGCAGTCAAGGGTACCTTAGGGTTAGGGTTAGGTATAGGGTACGGCTTATGGTACGGGTTCGGGTCGGGTGTGGGTATGTCGTAGGTTATGGTTTAGGGTTAGGTTTAGGGTTAGTTTTACGGTTAGGGCTCGGTTTTAGGGTACAGGTTAGGATTAGGCTACGTGTTAGGGTAATGGTAGGAGATAGGGTTGGGGTATGCGTTAGGGTTAGGGTATTTATTAAACCTATCCCACTCTCTAGATACCACTTAGCATGTAAAGGAATATTATTTCTGGTTCCCCCATGGAGAAGAGTTTAGACACTAGGATAAGATAAAAAACACACCCATTATAAAGAAATCACATTAGGATTCTCTTTTTAACCTGTTCCTTAAAACACTAGTGCTTAGGAAACCTATTGGAGGCAGAAGGAGTCAAGGGTACCTTAGGGTTATGATTAGGGTTAGGGTACGGCTTATGGTACGGGTTCGGGTACGGGTTCGGGTACGTCGTAGGGTACGGTTTAGGGTTAGGGTTAGGGTTACTTTTAGGGTTAGGGCTCGGTTTAGGGTACAGGTTAGGATTAGTTTACGTGTTAGGATTAGGGTAGGCGTTAGGGTTAAGGTACGTGTTAGGTTTAGGGTATTTATTAAACCTATCCCACTCTCTAGATACCACTTAGCATGTAAAGGAATATTATTTGTGGTTCCCCCATGGAGAAGAGTTTAGACACTAGGATAAGATAAGGAACACACCCATTATAAAGAAATCACATTAGGATTCTCTTTTTAACCTGTTCCTTAAAACACTAGTGCTTAGCAAATCTATTGGAGGCAGAAGGAGTCAAGGGTAGCTTCGGGTTAGGGTTAGTGTTAGGTTACGGCTTAGGGTACGGATTCGGGTACGGGTTGGGTACGGCGTAGCGTATGGGTTAGTGTTAGGGTTAGTTTTAGGGTTATGGCTCGCTTTAGGGTACGGGTTAAGATTAGGTTACGTGTTAGGGTTATGGTAGGATTAGGGTTAGGGTACACCTTAGGTTTAGTGTATTTATTAAACCTATCCCACCCTCTAGAAAACACTTAGCACGTAAATGAATATTATTTGGGGTCCAGACATGGGGAAGAGTTTAGACACTAGGATAAGATAAGGAACACACCCGTTAAAAAGAAATCACATTATGATTATCTTTTTAACCTGTTCCTTAAAACACTAGTGCTTAGGAAATCTATTTGAGGCATAATCAGTCAAGGGTAGCTTCGGGTTACAGTTAGGGTTAGGGTTAGTGTTAGGGTACGGCTTAGGGTACGGGTTCGGGTACGGGTTCTAGTACGGGTTCGGGTATGTGTTAGGGTTATGTTTAGTTTTAGGGTTAGGGCTCGGTTTAGGGTACAGGTTAGGATTAGTGTAAGTGTTAGGGTTAGGGTAGGGGTTAGGATTTGGGTATGCGTTAGGGTTAGGGTATTTATTAAACCTTTCCCACTCTCTAGATACCACTTAGAACGTAAAAGAATATTATTTGGAATCCAGCCATGGAAAAGAGTTTAGACACTAGGATAAGATACGGAACACACTCATTATAAAGAAAACACATTAGGATTCTCTTTTTAACCTGTTCCTTAAAACACTAGTGCTTAGGAAATCTATTGGAAACAGAAGCAGTCAAGGGTAGCTTAGGGTTTGGGTTAGGGTTAGGGTACTGCTTATGGTACGGGTTCGGGTACGGGTTCAGGTACGGCATAGTGTATGGGTTACGGTTAGGATTAAGTTTAGTTTTAGGGTTACGGCTCGGTTTAGGGTACGGGTTAGGATTGGGGTACGTGTTAGGGTTAGCGTAGGGTTTAGCGTTAGGGTACGCGTTAGGGTTAGGATATTTATTAAACCTATCCCACTCTCTAGATACCACTTAGCACGTAAAGGAATAGTATTTGGGGTCCAGCCATGGCGAATAGTTTACACACTAAGATAACATAAGGAACACACCTATTATAAAAAAATCACATTAGGATTCCCTTTTTAACCTGTTCCTTAAAACACTAGTGCTTAGGAAATCTATTGGAGGCAGAAGCAGTCAAGGCTAGCTTAGGGTTAGGGTTAGTGTTAGGGTTAGGGTACGGCTTAGGGTACGGATTCGGGTACGGCATAGGGTATGGGTTAGGGTTACGGTCAGAGTTAGTTTTAGAGTTAGGGCTCAGTTTAGGGTACGGGTTAGGATTAGGGTACGTGTTAGGGTTAGGGTAGGGGTTAGGGTAAGGGTACGCATTAGGTTAAGGGTATTTATTAAACCTATCCCACATTCTAGATAAAACTTTGCACGTAAAGGAATATTATTTGGGGTCCAACCATGGAGAAGAGTTTATACAGTAGGAAAAGATAAGGAACACACCCATTATAAAGGAATCACATTAGGATTCTCTTTTTAACCTGTTCCTTAAAACAATAGTGCTTAGGAAATCTATTGGATGCAGAAGCAGTCAAGGGTAGGTTAGGGTTATGGTTAGGGTTAGGGTTAGGGTACTGCTTATGGTTAGGTTTCGGGTACAGGTTCGGATACGGTGTAGGTTATGGGTTAGGGTTAGCGTTAGGGTTAGTTTTAGGGTTAGGGATCGGTTTAGGGTACAGGCTAGTATTGGGGTACGTGTTAGGATTAGGGTAGGGGTTACGGTTAGGGTACGCATTAGGGTTAGGGTATTTATTAAACCTATCCCACTCTCTAGATACCACTTAGCACGTAAAGGAATATTATTTGGGGTCCAGCCATGGAGAATAGTTTACACACTAGGATAACATAAGGAACACACCTATTATAAAGAAATCACATTAGGATTCTCTTTTTAACCTGTTCATTAAAACACTAGTGCTTAGGAAATCCATTGGAGGCAGAAGCAGTCAAGGCTAGCTTAGGATTAGGTTTAGGGTACGGCTTAGGGTAAGGATTCGGGTACGGCATAGGGCATGTTTTAGGGTTAGGGTTAGAGTTAGTTGTAGTGTTAGGGCTTAGTTTAGGTTACGGATTAGGATTAGGGTACGTGTTAGGGTTAGGGTAGGGGTTAGGGTTAGGGTACGCTTTAAGGTTAGGTTATTTATTAAATCTATCCCACTCTCTAGATACCACTTAGCACATAAAGGAATATTATTTTCTGTCCAGCCATGCAGAAGAGTTTAGACACTAGGATAAGATAAGGAACACACCCATAATAAAGAAATCACATTGGGATTCTCTTTTTAATCTGTTCCTTAAAACACTAGTGTTTAAGAAATCTATTGGAGGCAGAAGCAGTCAAGGATAGCTTAGGGTTAGGGTGAGGGTTAGGGTTAGTGTTAGGGTACGGCATAGGGTACGGGTTCGGGTACGGGTTCGGGTACGGCGTAGGGTATGGTTTAGGGTTAGGGTTAGGGTTAGTTTTAGGGTTGGGGATCGGTTTAGGGTACGGGTTAAGATTAGGGTACATGTTAGAGTTAGGGTAGGGGATAGGTTTAGGGTAAACGTTAGGGTTAGGGTATTTATTAAAGCTATCCCAGTCTCTAGATACCACTTACCATGTAAAGGAATATTATTTGGGGTCCAGCCATGGAGAAGAGTTTAGACACTAGGATAAGATAAGGAACACACCCATTATAAAGGAATCACATTAGGATTCTCTTTTTAACCTGTTTCTTAAAACACTAGGGCTTAGGAAATCTATTTGAGGCATAAGCAGTCAAGGGTGGCTTCGGGTTAGTGTTAGGGTTAGGGTTAGTGTTAGGGTACGGCTTAGGGTACAGATTCGGGTACGGGTTCGAGTATGGGTTAGGGTTAGGGTTAGTTTTAGGGTTAGGGCTCGGTTTAGGGTAGGAATTAGGATTAGTGTAGGTGTTAGGGTTAGGGTAGGGGTTAGGGTTAGTGTACGCGTTAGCTTTAGGGTATTTATTAAACCTATCCCACTCTCTAGATACCACTTAGAACGTAAAAGAGAATTATTTGGAATCCAGGGATGGAAAAGAGTTTAGACACTAGGATAGGATAAGGAACACACCCATTGTAAAGAAATCACATTAGGATTCTCTTTTTAATCTGTTCTTTAAAACACTAGTGCTTAGGAAATCTATTGGAGGCAGAAGCATTCAAGGGTACCTTAGGTTTAGGGTTAGGGTTAGTGTACGGCTTATGGTACGGGTTCGGTTACGGGTTCGGGTATGGCGTATGGTATAGTTTAGGGTTAGTTTTAGGGTTAATTTTAGGGTTAGGGCTCGGTTTAGGGTACAGGTTAGGATTAGGGTACGTGTTAGGGTAATGGTAGGGGATAGGGTTAGGATACGCGTTAGGGTTAGGGTATTTATTAAACCTATCCCACTCTCTACATACCACTTAGCACATAAAGAATATTATTTGGGGTCTAGCCATGTAGAAGAGTTTAGACATTAGGATAAGATAAGGAACACAACCATTACAAAGAAATCACATTAGGATTCTCTTTTTAACCTGTTCCTTAAAACACTAGTGCTTAGGGAATCTATTGGAGGCAGGAGCAATCAAGGGTAGCTTAGGTTTAGGGTTAGGGATAGTGTTAGGCTTAGGGTATGGGTTCGGGTACGGTGCAGAGAATGGGTTAGCGTTAGGGTTAGGGTTAGTTTTACAGTTAGGGCTCAGTTTTGGGTACGGGATAGGATTAGGTTACGTGTTAGGATTAGGGTAGGGGTTAGGGTTAAGGTACGCGTTAGAGCTAGGGCATTTATTAAACCTATCCCACTCTCTAGATACCACTTAGCATGTGAAGGAATATTATTTGTGGTTCCCCATGGAGAAGAGTTTAGACACTAGGATAAGATAAGGAACACACCCATTATAAAGAAATCACATTAGGATTGTCTTTTTAACCTGTTACTTAAAACACTAGTGCTTATGAAATCTATTGGAGGCAGAAGCAGTCAAGGGTAGCTTAGGGTTAGGGTTAGGGTTAGGGTACGGATTAGGGTACGGGTTCAGGTACGGCGTAGGTTATGGGTTAGGGTTAGGGTTACGGTTAGTTTTAGAGTTATGGCTCGGTTTAGTGTACGTGATAGGGCTAGGGTAGGGGTTAGGGATAGGGTACGCATTAAGTTTAGTGTATGTATTAAACCTATCCCACACTCTAGATAACACTTAGCACGTAAAGGAATATTATTTGGGTTCCAGCCATGGAGAAAAATTTAGACAGTAGGAAAAGATAAGGAACACACCCAATATAAAGTAATCCCATTAGGATTCTCTTTTTAACCTGTTCCTTAAAACACTAGTGCTTAGGAAATCTATTGGAAGCAGAAGAAGTCAAGGGTAGCTTAGCATTAGAGTTAGGGTTAGGGTACTGCTTATGGTATGGGTTCGGGTACGGGTTCAGGTACGGGGTAGGGTATGGGATAGGGTTAGGGTTAAGTTTAGTTTTAGGGTTAGGGATCAGTTTAGGGTACGGGTTAGGATTGGGGTACGTGTTAGGGTTAAGGTAGGTGTTAGGGTTAGGTTATGCGTTAGGGTTAGGGTATTTATTAAAACTATCCCACTCTCTAGATACCACTTAGCACGTAAAGGAATAATATTTGGGGTCCAGCCATGGAGAAGAGTTTAGACATTAGGATAAGATAAGGAACACACCCATTATAAAGAAATCACATTAGGATTCTCTTTTTAACCTGTTCCTTAAAACACTAGTGCTTAGGAAATGTATTGGAGGCCGAAGCAGTCAAGGGTAGCTTAGGGTTAGGGTTAGGGTACGATTTAGGGTACGGGTTCGCGTATGTCATGGAGTATGGGTTAGTGTTAGGTTTAGGGTTAGTTTTAGAGTTAGGGCTTGGTTTTTTGGTACGGGTTGGGATTAGGTTACGTGTTAGGGTTAGGGTAGGGGTTAGGGTTAAGGTACGCGTTAGGGTTAGGGTATTTATTAAACCTATCCCACTCTCTAGATACCACTTAGTACGTCAAGGAATATTATTTGGGGTCCAGCCATGGCGAAGAGTTTAGACACAAGGATAAGATAAGGAACACACCCGTTATAAAGGAATCACATTACGATTATCTTTTTAACCTGTTCCTTAAAACACTAGTGCTTAGGAAATCTATTGGAGGCAGAAGCAGTCAAGGGTACCTTAGGGTTATGATTAGCATTAGGCTACGGCTTATGGTACGGGTTCGGGTACGGGTTCGGTTATGTCGTAGGGTACGGTTTAGGGTTAGGGTTAGGGTTACTTTTAGGGTTAGGGCTGGGTTTAGGGTACAGGTTAGGATTAGGTTACGTGTTAGGGTTAGGGTAGGGGTTAGGGTTAAGGTACACATTAGGGTTAGGGTATTTATTAAACCTATCCCACTCTCTAGATACCACTTAGCATGTAAAGGAATATTATTTGTGGTTTCCCCATGGAGAAGAGTTTAGACACTAGGATAAGATAAGGAACACACCCATTATAAAGAAATCACATTAGGATTCTCTTTTTAACCTGTTCTTTAAAACACTAGTGCTTAGGAAATCTATTGGAGGCCGAAGCAGTCAAGGGTAGCTTAGGGTTTGGGTTAGGGTACGATTTAGGTTACGGGTTCGCATATGTCGTGGAGTATGGGTTAGTGTTAGGTTTAGGGTTAGTTTTAGAGTTAGGGCTCGGTTTAGGTTACGGGTTAAGATTAGTGTACTTGTTAGAGTTATGGTAGGGTTTAGGGTTAGGGTACGCAGTAGGATTAGGGTATTTATTAAACGTATCCCACTCTCTAGATACCACTTAGAACGTAAAGGAATATTATTAGGAATCCAGCCTTGGAGAAGAGTTTAGGCACTAGGATAATATCAGGAACACACCCATTATAAAGAAATCACATTAGGATGCTCTTTTTAACTTGTTCCTTAAAACACTAGCGCTTAGGAAGTCTATTGGAAGCAGAAGTGGTCAAGGGTAGCTTAGGGTTAGGGTTAGGGTTAGGGTACTGCTTATGGTACGGATTCGGGTACGGGTTCAGGTACGGCATAGTGTATGGGTTAGGGTTAGGATTAAGTTTAGTTTTAGGGTTAGGGCTCGGTTTAGGGTACGGGTTAGGATTGGTGTACGTGTTAGTGTAACGGTGGGCATAGGGTAAGGGTACGCGTTAGGGTTAGGGTATTTATTAAACCTATCCCACTCTCTAGATACCACTTAGCATGTAAAGGAATATTATTTGGGTCCAGCCATGGAGAAGAGTTTAGACACTAGGATAAGATAAGGAACACACCCATTATAAAGAAATCACATTAGGATTCTCTTTTTAACCTGTTCCTTAAAACACTAGTGCTTAGGAAATCTATTGGAGGCAGAAGCAGTCAAGGGTACCTTAGGGTTAGGGTACGGCTTATGGTTCGGGTTCGGTTACGGGTTTGGGTACGTCGTAGGGTATGGTTTAGGGTTAGGTTTAGGGTTAGTTTTAGGGTTAGGGCTCGTTTTAGGGTACAGGTTAGGATTAGGTTACGTGTTAGGTTAACGGTAATGGATAGGGTTAGGGTACGCGTTAGGGTTAGGGTATTTATTAAACCTATCCCACTCTCTAGATACCACTTAGCACGTAAAGAATATTATTTGGGATCCAGCCATGTAGAATTGTTTAAACATTAGGATAAGATAAGGAACACACCCATTATAAAGTAATCGCATTAGGATTCTCTTTTTAACATGTTCCTTAAAACACTATTACTTAGGAAATCTATTGGAAGCAGAAGCAGTCAAGGGTAGCTTAGGGTTAGGGTTAGGGTTACTGTTAGGGTACTGCTTATGGTACGGGTTCGGGTACGGGTTGGGGTACGGCGTAGGGTAAGGGTTAGGATTAGGGTTAGTTTTAGGGTTAGGGCTCGGTTTAGGGTACGGGTTAGGATTGGGGTACCTGTTAGGGTTAGGGTAGGGTTTAGCGTTAGGGTACGCGATAGAGTTAGGTTATTTATTAAACCTATCCCATTCTCTCGATACCACTTAGCACGTAAAGGAATAGTATTTGGGGTCCAGCCATGGAGAATAGTTTACACACTAGGATAACATAAGGAACACACCTATTATAAACAAATCACATTAGGATTCTCTTTTTAACCTGTTCCTTAAAACACTAGTGCTTAGGAAATCTATTGGAGGCAGAAGCAGTCAAGGCTAGCTTAGGGTTAGGGTTAGTGTTAGGGTTAGGGTACGGCTTAGGGTACGGATTCGGGTACGGCATAGGGTATGGGTTAGGGTTAGGGTCAGAGTTAGTTTTAGGGTTAGGGCTCAGTTTAGGGTAAGGGTTAGAATTAGGGTACGTGTTAGGGTTAGGGTAGGGGTTAGGGTAAGGGTACGCATTAGGTTAAGGGTATTTATTAAATCTATCCCACACTCTAGATAACACTTTGCACGTAAAGGTATATTATTTGGGGTCCAACAATGGAGAAGAGTTTATACAGTAGGAAAAGATAAGGAACACACCCATTATAAAGAAATCACATTAGGATTGTCCTTTTAACCTGTTCCTTACAACACTACTGCTTAGGAAATGTATTGGAAGCAGAAGCAGTCAAGGGTAGCTTAGGGTTAGGGTTAGGGTTAGGGTTAGGGTTAGGGTACTGCTTATGCTAAGGTTTCGGGTACAGATTCGGGTACGGCGTAGGGTATGGTTTAGGGTTAGGATTAGGGTTAGTTTTAGGGTTAGGGCTCGGTTTAGGGTACGTGTTAGGATTAGGGTACGTGTTAGGGTTAGGGTAGTTGATAGGGTTAGGGTACGCGTTAAGGTTAAGTTAGTTATTAAACCTATCCCACTCTCTAGATACCACTTAGCACGTAAAGAAATATTATTTGGGGTCCAGCCATGTAGAAGAATTTAGACATAAGGATAAGATAAGGAACACACCCATTAAAAACAAAGCACATTAGGATTCTCTTTTTAACCTATTCCTTAAAACACTAGTGCTTAGGAAATCTATTGGAGGCAGAAGCAGTCAAGGGTAGCTTAGGGTTAGGGTTAGGGTTAGGGTACGATTTAGGGTACGGGTTCGGTCACGTCGTGGAGTATGGGTTATGGTTAGGTTTAGGGTTAGTTTTAGAGTTAGGGCTCGGTTTTTTGGTACGGGTTGGGATTAGGTTACGTGTTAGGGTTAGGGTAGGGGTTAGGGTTAAGGTACGTGTTAGGTTTAGGGTATTTATTAAACCTATCCCACTCTCTAGATACCACTTAGCATGTAAAGGAATATTATTTGTGGTTCCCCCATGGAGAAGAGTTTAGACACTAGGATAAGATAAGGAACACACCCATTATAAAGAAATCACATTAGGATTCTCTTTTTAACCTGTTCTTTAAAACACTAGTGCTTAGGAAATCTATTGGAGGCCGAAGCAGTCAAGGGTAGCTTAGGGTTTGGGTTAGGGTACGATTTAGGTTACGGGTTCGCATATGTCGTGGAGTATGGGTTAGTGTTAGGTTTAGGGTTAGTTTTAGAGTTAGGGCTCGGTTTAGGTTACGGGTTAAGATTAGTGTACTTGTTAGAGTTATGGTAGGGTTTAGGGTTAGGGTACGCAGTAGGATTAGGGTATTTATTAAACGTATCCCACTCTCTAGATACCACTTAGAACGTAAAGGAATATTATTAGGAATCCAGCCTTGGAGAAGAGTTTAGGCACTAGGATAATATCAGGAACACACCCATTATAAAGAAATCACATTAGGATGCTCTTTTTAACTTGTTCCTTAAAACACTAGCGCTTAGGAAGTCTATTGGAAGCAGAAGTGGTCAAGGGTAGCTTAGGGTTAGGGTTAGGGTTAGGGTACTGCTTATGGTACGGATTCGGGTACGGGTTCAGGTACGGCATAGTGTATGGGTTAGGGTTAGGATTAAGTTTAGTTTTAGGGTTAGGGCTCGGTTTAGGGTACGGGTTAGGATTGGTGTACGTGTTAGTGTAACGGTGGGCATAGGGTAAGGGTACGCGTTAGGGTTAGGGTATTTATTAAACCTATCCCACTCTCTAGATACCACTTAGCATGTAAAGGAATATTATTTGGGTCCAGCCATGGAGAAGAGTTTAGACACTAGGATAAGATAAGGAACACACCCATTATAAAGAAATCACATTAGGATTCTCTTTTTAACCTGTTCCTTAAAACACTAGTGCTTAGGAAATCTATTGGAGGCAGAAGCAGTCAAGGGTACCTTAGGGTTAGGGTACGGCTTATGGTTCGGGTTCGGTTACGGGTTTGGGTACGTCGTAGGGTATGGTTTAGGGTTAGGTTTAGGGTTAGTTTTAGGGTTAGGGCTCGTTTTAGGGTACAGGTTAGGATTAGGTTACGTGTTAGGTTAACGGTAATGGATAGGGTTAGGGTACGCGTTAGGGTTAGGGTATTTATTAAACCTATCCCACTCTCTAGATACCACTTAGCACGTAAAGAATATTATTTGGGATCCAGCCATGTAGAATTGTTTAAACATTAGGATAAGATAAGGAACACACCCATTATAAAGTAATCGCATTAGGATTCTCTTTTTAACATGTTCCTTAAAACACTAGTAGTTAGGAAATCTATTGGAAGCAGAAGCAGTCAAGGGTAGCTTAGGGTTAGGGTTAGGGTTACTGTTAGGGTACTGCTTATGGTACGGGTTCGGGTACGGGTTGGGGTACGGCGTAGGGTAAGGGTTAGGATTAGGGTTAGTTTTAGGGTTAGGGCTCGGTTTAGGGTACGGGTTAGGATTGGGGTACCTGTTAGGGTTAGGGTAGGGTTTAGCGTTAGGGTACGCGATAGAGTTAGGTTATTTATTAAACCTATCCCATTCTCTCGATACCACTTAGCACGTAAAGGAATAGTATTTGGGGTCCAGCCATGGAGAATAGTTTACACACTAGGATAACATAAGGAACACACCTATTATAAACAAATCACATTAGGATTCTCTTTTTAACCTGTTCCTTAAAACACTAGTGCTTAGGAAATCTATTGGAGGCAGAAGCAGTCAAGGCTAGCTTAGGGTTAGGGTTAGTGTTAGGGTTAGGGTACGGCTTAGGGTACGGATTCGGGTACGGCATAGGGTATGGGTTAGGGTTAGGGTCAGAGTTAGTTTTAGGGTTAGGGCTCAGTTTAGGGTACGGGTTAGAATTAGGGTACGTGTTAGGGTTAGGGTAGGGGTTAGGGTAAGGGTACGCATTAGGTTAAGGGTATTTATTAAATCTATCCCACACTCTAGATAACACTTTGCACGTAAAGGTATATTATTTGGGGTCCAACAATGGAGAAGAGTTTATACAGTAGGAAAAGATAAGGAACACACCCATTATAAAGAAATCACATTAGGATTGTCCTTTTAACCTGTTCCTTACAACACTACTGCTTAGGAAATGTATTGGAAGCAGAAGCAGTCAAGGGTAGCTTAGGGTTAGGGTTAGGGTTAGGGTTAGGGTTAGGGTACTGCTTATGCTAAGGTTTCGGGTACAGATTCGGGTACGGCGTAGGGTATGGTTTAGGGTTAGGATTAGGGTTAGTTTTAGGGTTAGGGCTCGGTTTAGGGTACGTGTTAGGATTAGGGTACGTGTTAGGGTTAGGGTAGTTGATAGGGTTAGGGTACGCGTTAAGGTTAAGTTAGTTATTAAACCTATCCCACTCTCTAGATACCACTTAGCACGTAAAGAAATATTATTTGGGGTCCAGCCATGTAGAAGAATTTAGACATAAGGATAAGATAAGGAACACACCCATTAAAAACAAAGCACATTAGGATTCTCTTTTTAACCTATTCCTTAAAACACTAGTGCTTAGGAAATCTATTGGAGGCAGAAGCAGTCAAGGGTAGCTTAGGGTTAGGGTTAGGGTTAGGGTACGATTTAGGGTACGGGTTCGGTCACGTCGTGGAGTATGGGTTATGGTTAGGTTTAGGGTTAGTTTTAGAGTTAGGGCTCGGTTTTTTGGTACGGGTTGGGATTAGGTTACGTGTTAGGGTTAGGGTAGGGGTTAGGGTTAAGGTACGTGTTAGGTTTAGGGTATTTATTAAACCTATCCCACTCTCTAGATACCACTTAGCATGTAAAGGAATATTATTTGGGTCCAGCCATGGAGAAGAGTTTAGACACTAGGATAAGATAAGGAAGACACCCGTTATAAAGGAATCACATTACGATTACCTTTTTAACCTGTTCCTTAAAACACTAGTGCTTAGGAAATCTATTGGAGGCAGAAGCAGTCAAGGGTACCTTAGGGTTATGATTAGGGTTAGGGTACGGCTTATGGTACGGGTTCGGGTACGTCATAGTGTATGGTTTAGGGTAGGGTTAGGGTTAGTTATAGGGTTAGGGCTCGGTTTAGGGTACAGGTTAGGATTAGGTTACGTGTTAGGGTTAGGGTAGGCGTTAGGGTTAAGGTACGTGTTAGGTTTAGGGTATTTATTAAACTTATCCTACTCTCTAGATACCACTTAGCATGTAAAGTAATATTATTTGGGTCCAGCCATGGAGAAGAGTTTAGACACTAGGATAAGATAGGAACACACCCATTATAAAGAAATCACATTAGGATGCTCTTTTTAACCTGTTCCTTAAAACACTAGTGCTTAAGAAATCTATTGGAAGCAGAAGCAGTCAAGGCTAGCTTACGGTTAGGGTTAGGGTTATGGTTAGGGTACGGCTTAGGGTACGGATTCGGGTACGGTATAGGGTATGGGTTAGAGTTAGGGTTAGAGTTAGTTTTAGGGTTAGGGCTCAGTTTAGGGTACGGCTTAGTATTAGGGTACGTGTTAGGGTTAGGGTATGGGTTATGGTTAGGGTACGCATTAGGTTTAGTGTATTTATTAAACCTATCCCACACTCTAGATAACACTTAACACGTAAAGCAATATTATTTGGGGTCAAGCCATGGAGAAGTGTTTAGACAGTAGGTAAAGATAAGGAACAAACCCATTAAAAAGAAATCACATTAGGATTCTCTTTTTAACCTGTTTCTTAAAACACTAGGGCTTAGGAAATCTATTTGAGGCATAAGCAGTCAAGGGTAGCTTTGGGTTAGTGTTAGGGTTAGGGTTAGTGTTAGGGTACGGCTTAGGGTACGGATTCGGGTACGGGTTCGGGTACGGTGCAGAGTATGGGTTAGGGTTAGTGTTAGTTTTACAGTTAGGGCTCGGATTTGGGTACGGGTTAGGATTAGGTTATGTGTTAGGTTTAGGGTACGCGTTAGGGTTAGGGTATTTATTAAACCTATCCCACTCTCTAGATACCACTTAGCCTGTAAAGGAATATTATTTGTGGTTCCCCCATGGAGAAGAGTTTAGACACTAGGATAAGATAAGGAACACACCCATTATAAAGAAATCACATTATGATTCTCTTGTTAACCTGTTCCTTAAAACACTAGTGCTTAGGAAATCTATTGGAGGCAGAAGGAGTCAAGGGTAGCTTCGGGTTAGGGTTAGTGTTAGGGTTAGTGTTAGGGTACGGCTTAGGGTATGGATTCGGGTACGGGTTCGGGTACGGCGTAGGGTATGGGTTAGGGTTAGGGTTAGTTTTAGGGTTAGGTTTCGGTTTAGGGTACGGGTTAAGATTAGTTTACGTGTTAGGGTTAGGGTATGGGTTAGTGTTAGGGTACGCGTTAGGATTAGGGTATTTATTAAACATATCCCACTCTCTAGATACGACTTAGAACGTAAAGGATTATTATTTGGAATCCAGCCTTGGAGAAGAGTTTAGGTACAAGGATAATATCAGGAACACAGCCATTATACAGAAATCACATTAGGATTCTCTTTTTAACCTGTTCCTTAAAACACTAGTGCTTAGGAAATCTATTGGAAGCAGAAGCAGTCAAGGGTAGCTTAGGGTTAGTGTTAGGGTTAGGGTTAGGGAACTGCTTAAGGTAAGATTTCTGGTACGGGTTCAGGTACGGCGTAGGGTGTGGTTTAGGGTTAGGGTTATGGTTAGTTTTAGGGTTAGGGATCGCTTTAAAGTACGGGTTAGGATTGGGGTACGTGTTAGGGTTAGGATTAGGTTATGCGTTAGGGTTAGGGTATTTATTAAACCTATCCCAATCTCTAGATACCACTTAGCACGTAAAGGAATATTATTTGGGGTCCAGCCATGGAGAAGAGTTTACACACTATGATAACATAAGGAACACACCTATTATAAAGAAATGACATTACGATTCTCTTTTTAACCTGTTCCTTAAAACACTAGTGCTTAGGAAATCTAATGGAGGTAGAAGCAGTCAAGGGGAGCTTAGGGTTAGCGTTAGGGTTATGGTACGGCTTAGGGTACGAGTTCGTGTATGGCTTAGGTTTTGTGTTTGGGTTAGGATTAGGGTTAGTTTTAGGGTTAGGGCTCGATTTAGGGTACGTTTTAGGATTTGGGTACGTGTTAGTGTTAGGGTAGTGGATAGGGTTAGGGTACGCGTTAAGGTTAGGTTAGTTATTAAACCTATCCCACTCTCTAGATACCACTTATCACATAAAGGAATATTATTTTGGGTCCAGCCATGGAGAAGAGTTTAGACACTAGGATAAGATAAGGAACACACGTATTATAATGAAATCACATTAGGATTCTCTTTTTAACCTGTTCCATAAAACACTAGTGCTTAGGACATCTATTGGAGGCAGAAGCAGTCAAGGATAGCTTGAGTTAGGCTTAGGGTTAGGGTTAGGGTATGGCTTAGGGTTCGGATTCGGGTACGGCATAGGGTATGTGTTAGGGTTGGGTTAGAGTTAGTTGTAGGATTAGGGCTCGGTTTAGGGTATGGGTTAGGATTAGGGTACGTGTTAGGGTTAGGGTAGGGGTTAGGGTTAGGGTACGCCTTAGTTTTAGGGTATTTATTAAACCTTTCCCACACTGTAGATAACACTTAGCACGTAAAGGAGTATTATTTGGTGTCCAGTCATGGAGAAGAGTTTAGACACTAGGATAAGATAAGGAACACACCCGATATAAAGAAATCACATTACGATTGTCTTTTCAACGTGTTCCTTAAAACACTAGTGCTTAGGAAATCTATTTGAGGCATAATCAGTCCAGGGTAGCTTCGGGTTACATTTAGGGTTAGGGTTAGTGTTAGGGTACGGCTTAGGGTACAGATTCGGGTACGGGTTCGGGTATGGGTTAGGGTTATGTTTAGTTTTAGGGTTAGGGCTCGGTTTAGGGTACAGGTTAGGATTAGTGTAGGTGTTAGGGTTAGGGTAGGGGTTAGGATTTGGGTACGCGTTAGGGTTAGGGTATTTATTAAACCTATCCCACTCTCTAGATACCACTTAGAACGTAAAAGAATATTATTTGGAATCCAGCCATGGAAAAGAGTTTAGACACTAGGATAAGATAAGGAACACACCCATTATAAAGAAATCACATTAGGATTCTCTTTTTAATCTGTTCCTTAAAACACTAGTGCTTAGGAAATCTATTGGTAGCAGAAGCAGTCAAGGGTAGCTTAGGGTTAGAGTTAGGGTTAGGGTTAGGCTACTGCTTATAGTACGGGTTCGGGTACGGGTTCAGGTACGGCGTAGTGTATGGGTTAGGGTTAGGGTTAGGTTTAGTTTTAGGGTTAGGGATCAGTTTATGGTACGGGTTAGGATTGGGGTACGTGTTAGGATTAAGGGAGGAGTTAGGTTTAGTGTACGCGTTAGGGTTAGGTTAGTTATTAAAACTATCCCACACTCTAGATACCACTTAGCACGTAAAGGGATATTTTTTGGGGTCCAGCCATGGAAAAGAGTTTAGACACTAGGTTAAGATAAGGAACACACCCGTTATAAAGAAATCACATTACGATTAACTTTTTAACCTGTTCCTTAAAACACTAGTGCTTACGAAATATATTGGAGGCAGAAGCAGTCAAGGGTACCTTAGGGTTAGGGTTAGGTATAGGGTACGGCTTATGGTACGGGTTCGGGTCGGGTGTGGGTATGTCGTAGGTTATGGTTTAGGGTTAGGTTTAGGGTTAGTTTTACGGTTAGGGCTCGGTTTTAGGGTACAGGTTAGGATTAGGCTACGTGTTAGGGTAATGGTAGGAGATAGGGTTGGGGTATGCGTTAGGGTTAGGGTATTTATTAAACCTATCCCACTCTCTAGATACCACTTAGCATGTAAAGGAATATTATTTCTGGTTCCCCCATGGAGAAGAGTTTAGACACTAGGATAAGATAAAAAACACACCCATTATAAAGAAATCACATTAGGATTCTCTTTTTAACCTGTTCCTTAAAACACTAGTGCTTAGGAAACCTATTGGAGGCAGAAGGAGTCAAGGGTACCTTAGGGTTATGATTAGGGTTAGGGTACGGCTTATGGTACGGGTTCGGGTACGGGTTCGGGTACGTCGTAGGGTACGGTTTAGGGTTAGGGTTAGGGTTACTTTTAGGGTTAGGGCTCGGTTTAGGGTACAGGTTAGGATTAGTTTACGTGTTAGGATTAGGGTAGGCGTTAGGGTTAAGGTACGTGTTAGGTTTAGGGTATTTATTAAACCTATCCCACTCTCTAGATACCACTTAGCATGTAAAGGAATATTATTTGTGGTTCCCCCATGGAGAAGAGTTTAGACACTAGGATAAGATAAGGAACACACCCATTATAAAGAAATCACATTAGGATTCTCTTTTTAACCTGTTCCTTAAAACACTAGTGCTTAGCAAATCTATTGGAGGCAGAAGGAGTCAAGGGTAGCTTCGGGTTAGGGTTAGTGTTAGGTTACGGCTTAGGGTACGGATTCGGGTACGGGTTGGGTACGGCGTAGCGTATGGGTTAGTGTTAGGGTTAGTTTTAGGGTTATGGCTCGCTTTAGGGTACGGGTTAAGATTAGGTTACGTGTTAGGGTTATGGTAGGATTAGGGTTAGGGTACACCTTAGGTTTAGTGTATTTATTAAACCTATCCCACCCTCTAGAAAACACTTAGCACGTGAATGAATATTATTTGGGGTCCAGCCATGGGGAAGAGTTTAGACACTAGGATAAGATAAGGAACACACCCGTTAAAAAGAAATCACATTATGATTATCTTTTTAACCTGTTCCTTAAAACACTAGTGCTTAGGAAATCTATTTGAGGCATAATCAGTCAAGGGTAGCTTCGGGTTACAGTTAGGGTTAGGGTTAGTGTTAGGGTACGGCTTAGGGTACGGGTTCGGGTACGGGTTCTAGTACGGGTTCGGGTATGTGTTAGGGTTACGTTTAGTTTTAGGGTTAGGGCTCGGTTTAGGGTACAGGTTAGGATTAGTGTAAGTGTTAGGGTTAGGGTAGGGGTTAGGATTTGGGTATGCGTTAGGGTTAGGGTATTTATTAAACCTTTCCCACTCTCTAGATACCACTTAGAACGTAAAAGAATATTATTTGGAATCCAGCCATGGAAAAGAGTTTAGACACTAGGATAAGATACGGAACACACTCATTATAAAGAAAACACATTAGGATTCTCTTTTTAACCTGTTCCTTAAAACACTAGTGCTTAGGAAATCTATTGGAAACAGAAGCAGTCAAGGGTAGCTTAGGGTTTGGGTTAGGGTTAGGGTACTGCTTATGGTACGGGTTCGGGTACGGGTTCAGGTACGGCATAGTGTATGGGTTACGGTTAGGATTAAGTTTAGTTTTAGGGTTACGGCTCGGTTTAGGGTACGGGTTAGGATTGGGGTACGTGTTAGGGTTAGCGTAGGGTTTAGCGTTAGGGTACGCGTTAGGGTTAGGATATTTATTAAACCTATCCCACTCTCTAGATACCACTTAGCACGTAAAGGAATAGTATTTGGGGTCCAGCCATGGCGAATAGTTTACACACTAAGATAACATAAGGAACACACCTATTATAAAGAAATCACATTAGGATTCCCTTTTTAACCTGTTCCTTAAAACACTAGTGCTTAGGAAATCTATTGGAGGCAGAAGCAGTCAAGGCTAGCTTAGGGTTAGGGTTAGTGTTAGGGTTAGGGTACGGCTTAGGGTACGGATTCGGGTACGGCATAGGGTATGGGTTAGGGTTACGGTCAGAGTTAGTTTTAGAGTTAGGGCTCAGTTTAGGGTACGGGTTAGGATTAGGGTACGTGTTAGGGTTAGGGTAGGGGTTAGGGTAAGGGTACGCATTAGGTTAAGGGTATTTATTAAACCTATCCCACATTCTAGATAAAACTTTGCACGTAAAGGAATATTATTTGGGGTCCAACCATGGAGAAGAGTTTATACAGTAGGAAAAGATAAGGAACACACCCATTATAAAGGAATCACATTAGGATTCTCTTTTTAACCTGTTCCTTAAAACAATAGTGCTTAGGAAATCTATTGGATGCAGAAGCAGTCAAGGGTAGGTTAGGGTTATGGTTAGGGTTAGGGTTAGGGTACTGCTTATGGTTAGGTTTCGGGTACAGGTTCGGATACGGTGTAGGTTATGGGTTAGGGTTAGCGTTAGGGTTAGTTTTAGGGTTAGGGATCGGTTTAGGGTACAGGCTAGTATTGGGGTACGTGTTAGGATTAGGGTAGGGGTTACGGTTAGGGTACGCATTAGGGTTAGGGTATTTATTAAACCTATCCCACTCTCTAGATACCACTTAGCACGTAAAGGAATATTATTTGGGGTCCAGCCATGGAGAATAGTTTACACACTAGGATAACATAAGGAACACACCTATTATAAAGAAATCACATTAGGATTCTCTTTTTAACCTGTTCATTAAAACACTAGTGCTTAGGAAATCCATTGGAGGCAGAAGCAGTCAAGGCTAGCTTAGGATTAGGTTTAGGGTACGGCTTAGGGTAAGGATTCGGGTACGGCATAGGGCATGTTTTAGGGTTAGGGTTAGAGTTAGTTGTAGTGTTAGGGCTTAGTTTAGGTTACGGATTAGGATTAGGGTACGTGTTAGGGTTAGGGTAGGGGTTAGGGTTAGGGTACGCTTTAAGGTTAGGTTATTTATTAAATCTATCCCACTCTCTAGATACCACTTAGCACATAAAGGAATATTATTTTCTGTCCAGCCATGCAGAAGAGTTTAGACACTAGGATAAGATAAGGAACACACCCATAATAAAGAAATCACATTGGGATTCTCTTTTTAATCTGTTCCTTAAAACACTAGTGTTTAAGAAATCTATTGGAGGCAGAAGCAGTCAAGGATAGCTTAGGGTTAGGGTGAGGGTTAGGGTTAGTGTTAGGGTACGGCATAGGGTACGGGTTCGGGTACGGGTTCGGGTACGGCGTAGGGTATGGTTTAGGGTTAGGGTTAGGGTTAGTTTTAGGGTTGGGGATCGGTTTAGGGTACGGGTTAAGATTAGGGTACATGTTAGAGTTAGGGTAGGGGATAGGTTTAGGGTAAACGTTAGGGTTAGGGTATTTATTAAAGCTATCCCAGTCTCTAGATACCACTTACCATGTAAAGGAATATTATTTGGGGTCCAGCCATGGAGAAGAGTTTAGACACTAGGATAAGATAAGGAACACACCCATTATAAAGGAATCACATTAGGATTCTCTTTTTAACCTGTTTCTTAAAACACTAGGGCTTAGGAAATCTATTTGAGGCATAAGCAGTCAAGGGTGGCTTCGGGTTAGTGTTAGGGTTAGGGTTAGTGTTAGGGTACGGCTTAGGGTACAGATTCGGGTACGGGTTCGAGTATGGGTTAGGGTTAGGGTTAGTTTTAGGGTTAGGGCTCGGTTTAGGGTAGGAATTAGGATTAGTGTAGGTGTTAGGGTTAGGGTAGGGGTTAGGGTTAGTGTACGCGTTAGCTTTAGGGTATTTATTAAACCTATCCCACTCTCTAGATACCACTTAGAACGTAAAAGAGAATTATTTGGAATCCAGGGATGGAAAAGAGTTTAGACACTAGGATAGGATAAGGAACACACCCATTGTAAAGAAATCACATTAGGATTCTCTTTTTAATCTGTTCTTTAAAACACTAGTGCTTAGGAAATCTATTGGAGGCAGAAGCATTCAAGGGTACCTTAGGTTTAGGGTTAGGGTTAGTGTACGGCTTATGGTACGGGTTCGGTTACGGGTTCGGGTATGGCGTATGGTATAGTTTAGGGTTAGTTTTAGGGTTAATTTTAGGGTTAGGGCTCGGTTTAGGGTACAGGTTAGGATTAGGGTACGTGTTAGGGTAATGGTAGGGGATAGGGTTAGGATACGCGTTAGGGTTAGGGTATTTATTAAACCTATCCCACTCTCTACATACCACTTAGCACATAAAGAATATTATTTGGGGTCTAGCCATGTAGAAGAGTTTAGACATTAGGATAAGATAAGGAACACAACCATTACAAAGAAATCACATTAGGATTCTCTTTTTAACCTGTTCCTTAAAACACTAGTGCTTAGGGAATCTATTGGAGGCAGGAGCAATCAAGGGTAGCTTAGGTTTAGGGTTAGGGATAGTGTTAGGCTTAGGGTATGGGTTCGGGTACGGTGCAGAGAATGGGTTAGCGTTAGGGTTAGGGTTAGTTTTACAGTTAGGGCTCAGTTTTGGGTACGGGATAGGATTAGGTTACGTGTTAGGATTAGGGTAGGGGTTAGGGTTAAGGTACGCGTTAGAGCTAGGGCATTTATTAAACCTATCCCACTCTCTAGATACCACTTAGCATGTGAAGGAATATTATTTGTGGTTCCCCATGGAGAAGAGTTTAGACACTAGGATGAGATAAGGAACACACCCATTATAAAGAAATCACATTAGGATTGTCTTTTTAACCTGTTACTTAAAACACTAGTGCTTATGAAATCTATTGGAGGCAGAAGCAGTCAAGGGTAGCTTAGGGTTAGGGTTAGGGTTAGGGTACGGATTAGGGTACGGGTTCAGGTACGGCGTAGGTTATGGGTTAGGGTTAGGGTTACGGTTAGTTTTAGAGTTATGGCTCGGTTTAGTGTACGTGATAGGGCTAGGGTAGGGGTTAGGGATAGGGTACGCATTAAGTTTAGTGTATGTATTAAACCTATCCCACACTCTAGATAACACTTAGCACGTAAAGGAATATTATTTGGGTTCCAGCCATGGAGAAAAATTTAGACAGTAGGAAAAGATAAGGAACACACCCAATATAAAGTAATCCCATTAGGATTCTCTTTTTAACCTGTTCCTTAAAACACTAGTGCTTAGGAAATCTATTGGAAGCAGAAGAAGTCAAGGGTAGCTTAGCATTAGAGTTAGGGTTAGGGTACTGCTTATGGTATGGGTTCGGGTACGGGTTCAGGTACGGGGTAGGGTATGGGATAGGGTTAGGGTTAAGTTTAGTTTTAGGGTTAGGGATCAGTTTAGGGTACGGGTTAGGATTGGGGTACGTGTTAGGGTTAAGGTAGGTGTTAGGGTTAGGTTACGCGTTAGGGTTAGGGTATTTATTAAAACTATCCCACTCTCTAGATACCACTTAGCACGTAAAGGAATAATATTTGGGGTCCAGCCATGGAGAAGAGTTTAGACATTAGGATAAGATAAGGAACACACCCATTATAAAGAAATCACATTAGGATTCTCTTTTTAACCTGTTCCTTAAAACACTAGTGCTTAGGAAATGTATTGGAGGCCGAAGCAGTCAAGGGTAGCTTAGGGTTAGTGTTAGGGTACGATTTAGGGTACGGGTTCGCGTATGTCATGGAGTATGGGTTAGTGTTAGGTTTAGGGTTAGTTTTAGAGTTAGGGCTTGGTTTTTTGGTACGGGTTGGGATTAGGTTACGTGTTAGGGTTAGGGTAGGGGTTAGGGTTAAGGTACGCGTTAGGGTTAGGGTATTTATTAAACCTATCCCACTCTCTAGATACCACTTAGTACGTCAAGGAATATTATTTGGGGTCCAGCCATGGCGAAGAGTTTAGACACAAGGATAAGATAAGGAACACACCCGTTATAAAGGAATCACATTACGATTATCTTTTTAACCTGTTCCTTAAAACACTAGTGCTTAGGAAATCTATTGGAGGCAGAAGCAGTCAAGGGTACCTTAGGGTTATGATTAGGATTAGGCTACGGCTTATGGTACGGGTTCGGGTACGGGTTCGGTTATGTCGTAGGGTACGGTTTAGGGTTAGGGTTAGGGTTACTTTTAGGGTTAGGGCTGGGTTTAGGGTACAGGTTAGGATTAGGTTACGTGTTAGGGTTAGGGTAGGGGTTAGGGTTAAGGTACACATTAGGGTTAGGGTATTTATTAAACCTATCCCACTCTCTAGATACCACTTAGCATGTAAAGGAATATTATTTGTGGTTCCCCCATGGAGAAGAGTTTAGACACTAGGATAAGATAAGGAACACACCCATTATAAAGAAATCACATTAGGATTCTCTTTTTAACCTGTTCTTTAAAACACTAGTGCTTAGGAAATCTATTGGAGGCCGAAGCAGTCAAGGGTAGCTTAGGGTTTGGGTTAGGGTACGATTTAGGTTACGGGTTCGCATATGTCGTGGAGTATGGGTTAGTGTTAGGTTTAGGGTTAGTTTTAGAGTTAGGGCTCGGTTTAGGTTACGGGTTAAGATTAGTGTACTTGTTAGAGTTATGGTAGGGTTTAGGGTTAGGGTACGCAGTAGGATTAGGGTATTTATTAAACGTATCCCACTCTCTAGATACCACTTAGAACGTAAAGGAATATTATTAGGAATCCAGCCTTGGAGAAGAGTTTAGGCACTAGGATAATATCAGGAACACACCCATTATAAAGAAATCACATTAGGATGCTCTTTTTAACTTGTTCCTTAAAACACTAGCGCTTAGGAAGTCTATTGGAAGCAGAAGTGGTCAAGGGTAGCTTAGGGTTAGGGTTAGGGTTAGGGTACTGCTTATGGTACGGATTCGGGTACGGGTTCAGGTACGGCATAGTGTATGGGTTAGGGTTAGGATTAAGTTTAGTTTTAGGGTTAGGGCTCGGTTTAGGGTACGGGTTAGGATTGGTGTACGTGTTAGTGTAACGGTGGGCATAGGGTAAGGGTACGCGTTAGGGTTAGGGTATTTATTAAACCTATCCCACTCTCTAGATACCACTTAGCATGTAAAGGAATATTATTTGGGTCCAGCCATGGAGAAGAGTTTAGACACTAGGATAAGATAAGGAACACACCCATTATAAAGAAATCACATTAGGATTCTCTTTTTAACCTGTTCCTTAAAACACTAGTGCTTAGGAAATCTATTGGAGGCAGAAGCAGTCAAGGGTACCTTAGGGTTAGGGTACGGCTTATGGTTCGGGTTCGGTTACGGGTTTGGGTACGTCGTAGGGTATGGTTTAGGGTTAGGTTTAGGGTTAGTTTTAGGGTTAGGGCTCGTTTTAGGGTACAGGTTAGGATTAGGTTACGTGTTAGGTTAACGGTAATGGATAGGGTTAGGGTACGCGTTAGGGTTAGGGTATTTATTAAACCTATCCCACTCTCTAGATACCACTTAGCACGTAAAGAATATTATTTGGGATCCAGCCATGTAGAATTGTTTAAACATTAGGATAAGATAAGGAACACACCCATTATAAAGTAATCGCATTAGGATTCTCTTTTTAACATGTTCCTTAAAACACTAGTAGTTAGGAAATCTATTGGAAGCAGAAGCAGTCAAGGGTAGCTTAGGGTTAGGGTTAGGGTTACTGTTAGGGTACTGCTTATGGTACGGGTTCGGGTACGGGTTGGGGTACGGCGTAGGGTAAGGGTTAGGATTAGGGTTAGTTTTAGGGTTAGGGCTCGGTTTAGGGTACGGGTTAGGATTGGGGTACCTGTTAGGGTTAGGGTAGGGTTTAGCGTTAGGGTACGCGATAGAGTTAGGTTATTTATTAAACCTATCCCATTCTCTCGATACCACTTAGCACGTAAAGGAATAGTATTTGGGGTCCAGCCATGGAGAATAGTTTACACACTAGGATAACATAAGGAACACACCTATTATAAACAAATCACATTAGGATTCTCTTTTTAACCTGTTCCTTAAAACACTAGTGCTTAGGAAATCTATTGGAGGCAGAAGCAGTCAAGGCTAGCTTAGGGTTAGGGTTAGTGTTAGGGTTAGGGTACGGCTTAGGGTACGGATTCGGGTACGGCATAGGGTATGGGTTAGGGTTAGGGTCAGAGTTAGTTTTAGGGTTAGGGCTCAGTTTAGGGTACGGGTTAGAATTAGGGTACGTGTTAGGGTTAGGGTAGGGGTTAGGGTAAGGGTACGCATTAGGTTAAGGGTATTTATTAAATCTATCCCACACTCTAGATAACACTTTGCACGTAAAGGTATATTATTTGGGGTCCAACAATGGAGAAGAGTTTATACAGTAGGAAAAGATAAGGAACACACCCATTATAAAGAAATCACATTAGGATTGTCCTTTTAACCTGTTCCTTACAACACTACTGCTTAGGAAATGTATTGGAAGCAGAAGCAGTCAAGGGTAGCTTAGGGTTAGGGTTAGGGTTAGGGTTAGGGTTAGGGTACTGCTTATGCTAAGGTTTCGGGTACAGATTCGGGTACGGCGTAGGGTATGGTTTAGGGTTAGGATTAGGGTTAGTTTTAGGGTTAGGGCTCGGTTTAGGGTACGTGTTAGGATTAGGGTACGTGTTAGGGTTAGGGTAGTTGATAGGGTTAGG
This sequence comes from Eschrichtius robustus, assembly GCF_028021215.1. Lineage (NCBI taxonomy): Eukaryota > Metazoa > Chordata > Mammalia > Artiodactyla > Eschrichtiidae > Eschrichtius > Eschrichtius robustus. Next base: position 95,183,442 of record NC_090828.1, read on the forward strand.
GTACGCGTTAAGGTTAAGTTAGTTATTAAACCTATCCCACTCTCTAGATACCACTTAGCACGTAAAGAAATATTATTTGGGGTCCAGCCATGTAGAAGAATTTAGACATAAGGATAAGATAAGGAACACACCCATTAAAAACAAAGCACATTAGGATTCTCTTTTTAACCTATTCCTTAAAACACTAGTGCTTAGGAAATCTATTGGAGGCAGAAGCAGTCAAGGGTAGCTTAGGGTTAGGGTTAGGGTTAGGGTACGATTTAGGGTACGGGTTCGGTCACGTCGTGGAGTATGGGTTATGGTTAGGTTTAGGGTTAGTTTTAGAGTTAGGGCTCGGTTTTTTGGTACGGGTTGGGATTAGGTTACGTGTTAGGGTTAGGGTAGGGGTTAGGGTTAAGGTACGTGTTAGGTTTAGGGTATTTATTAAACCTATCCCACTCTCTAGATACCACTTAGCATGTAAAGGAATATTATTTGGGTCCAGCCATGGAGAAGAGTTTAGACACTAGGATAAGATAAGGAAGACACCCGTTATAAAGGAATCACATTACGATTACCTTTTTAACCTGTTCCTTAAAACACTAGTGCTTAGGAAATCTATTGGAGGCAGAAGCAGTCAAGGGTACCTTAGGGTTATGATTAGGGTTAGGGTACGGCTTATGGTACGGGTTCGGGTACGTCATAGTGTATGGTTTAGGGTAGGGTTAGGGTTAGTTATAGGGTTAGGGCTCGGTTTAGGGTACAGGTTAGGATTAGGTTACGTGTTAGGGTTAGGGTAGGCGTTAGGGTTAAGGTACGTGTTAGGTTTAGGGTATTTATTAAACTTATCCTACTCTCTAGATACCACTTAGCATGTAAAGTAATATTATTTGGGTCCAGCCATGGAGAAGAGTTTAGACACTAGGATAAGATAGGAACACACCCATTATAAAGAAATCACATTAGGATGCTCTTTTTAACCTGTTCCTTAAAACACTAGTGCTTAAGAAATCTATTGGAAGCAGAAGCAGTCAAGGCTAGCTTACGGTTAGGGTTAGGGTTATGGTTAGGGTACGGCTTAGGGTACGGATTCGGGTACGGTATAGGGTATGGGTTAGAGTTAGGGTTAGAGTTAGTTTTAGGGTTAGGGCTCAGTTTAGGGTACGGCTTAGTATTAGGGTACGTGTTAGGGTTAGGGTATGGGTTATGGTTAGGGTACGCATTAGGTTTAGTGTATTTATTAAACCTATCCCACACTCTAGATAACACTTAACACGTAAAGCAATATTATTTGGGGTCAAGCCATGGAGAAGTGTTTAGACAGTAGGTAAAGATAAGGAACAAACCCATTAAAAAGAAATCACATTAGGATTCTCTTTTTAACCTGTTTCTTAAAACACTAGGGCTTAGGAAATCTATTTGAGGCATAAGCAGTCAAGGGTAGCTTTGGGTTAGTGTTAGGGTTAGGGTTAGTGTTAGGGTACGGCTTAGGGTACGGATTCGGGTACGGGTTCGGGTACGGTGCAGAGTATGGGTTAGGGTTAGTGTTAGTTTTACAGTTAGGGCTCGGATTTGGGTACGGGTTAGGATTAGGTTATGTGTTAGGTTTAGGGTACGCGTTAGGGTTAGGGTATTTATTAAACCTATCCCACTCTCTAGATACCACTTAGCCTGTAAAGGAATATTATTTGTGGTTCCCCCATGGAGAAGAGTTTAGACACTAGGATAAGATAAGGAACACACCCATTATAAAGAAATCACATTATGATTCTCTTGTTAACCTGTTCCTTAAAACACTAGTGCTTAGGAAATCTATTGGAGGCAGAAGGAGTCAAGGGTAGCTTCGGGTTAGGGTTAGTGTTAGGGTTAGTGTTAGGGTACGGCTTAGGGTATGGATTCGGGTACGGGTTCGGGTACGGCGTAGGGTATGGGTTAGGGTTAGGGTTAGTTTTAGGGTTAGGTTTCGGTTTAGGGTACGGGTTAAGATTAGTTTACGTGTTAGGGTTAGGGTATGGGTTAGTGTTAGGGTACGCGTTAGGATTAGGGTATTTATTAAACATATCCCACTCTCTAGATACGACTTAGAACGTAAAGGATTATTATTTGGAATCCAGCCTTGGAGAAGAGTTTAGGTACAAGGATAATATCAGGAACACAGCCATTATACAGAAATCACATTAGGATTCTCTTTTTAACCTGTTCCTTAAAACACTAGTGCTTAGGAAATCTATTGGAAGCAGAAGCAGTCAAGGGTAGCTTAGGGTTAGTGTTAGGGTTAGGGTTAGGGAACTGCTTAAGGTAAGATTTCTGGTACGGGTTCAGGTACGGCGTAGGGTGTGGTTTAGGGTTAGGGTTATGGTTAGTTTTAGGGTTAGGGATCGCTTTAAAGTACGGGTTAGGATTGGGGTACGTGTTAGGGTTAGGATTAGGTTATGCGTTAGGGTTAGGGTATTTATTAAACCTATCCCAATCTCTAGATACCACTTAGCACGTAAAGGAATATTATTTGGGGTCCAGCCATGGAGAAGAGTTTACACACTATGATAACATAAGGAACACACCTATTATAAAGAAATGACATTACGATTCTCTTTTTAACCTGTTCCTTAAAACACTAGTGCTTAGGAAATCTAATGGAGGTAGAAGCAGTCAAGGGGAGCTTAGGGTTAGCGTTAGGGTTATGGTACGGCTTAGGGTACGAGTTCGTGTATGGCTTAGGTTTTGTGTTTGGGTTAGGATTAGGGTTAGTTTTAGGGTTAGGGCTCGATTTAGGGTACGTTTTAGGATTTGGGTACGTGTTAGTGTTAGGGTAGTGGATAGGGTTAGGGTACGCGTTAAGGTTAGGTTAGTTATTAAACCTATCCCACTCTCTAGATACCACTTATCACATAAAGGAATATTATTTTGGGTCCAGCCATGGAGAAGAGTTTAGACACTAGGATAAGATAAGGAACACACGTATTATAATGAAATCACATTAGGATTCTCTTTTTAACCTGTTCCATAAAACACTAGTGCTTAGGACATCTATTGGAGGCAGAAGCAGTCAAGGATAGCTTGAGTTAGGCTTAGGGTTAGGGTTAGGGTATGGCTTAGGGTTCGGATTCGGGTACGGCATAGGGTATGTGTTAGGGTTGGGTTAGAGTTAGTTGTAGGATTAGGGCTCGGTTTAGGGTATGGGTTAGGATTAGGGTACGTGTTAGGGTTAGGGTAGGGGTTAGGGTTAGGGTACGCCTTAGTTTTAGGGTATTTATTAAACCTTTCCCACACTGTAGATAACACTTAGCACGTAAAGGAGTATTATTTGGTGTCCAGTCATGGAGAAGAGTTTAGACACTAGGATAAGATAAGGAACACACCCGATATAAAGAAATCACATTACGATTGTCTTTTCAACGTGTTCCTTAAAACACTAGTGCTTAGGAAATCTATTTGAGGCATAATCAGTCCAGGGTAGCTTCGGGTTACATTTAGGGTTAGGGTTAGTGTTAGGGTACGGCTTAGGGTACAGATTCGGGTACGGGTTCGGGTATGGGTTAGGGTTATGTTTAGTTTTAGGGTTAGGGCTCGGTTTAGGGTACAGGTTAGGATTAGTGTAGGTGTTAGGGTTAGGGTAGGGGTTAGGATTTGGGTACGCGTTAGGGTTAGGGTATTTATTAAACCTATCCCACTCTCTAGATACCACTTAGAACGTAAAAGAATATTATTTGGAATCCAGCCATGGAAAAGAGTTTAGACACTAGGATAAGATAAGGAACACACCCATTATAAAGAAATCACATTAGGATTCTCTTTTTAATCTGTTCCTTAAAACACTAGTGCTTAGGAAATCTATTGGTAGCAGAAGCAGTCAAGGGTAGCTTAGGGTTAGAGTTAGGGTTAGGGTTAGGCTACTGCTTATAGTACGGGTTCGGGTACGGGTTCAGGTACGGCGTAGTGTATGGGTTAGGGTTAGGGTTAGGTTTAGTTTTAGGGTTAGGGATCAGTTTATGGTACGGGTTAGGATTGGGGTACGTGTTAGGATTAAGGGAGGAGTTAGGTTTAGTGTACGCGTTAGGGTTAGGTTAGTTATTAAAACTATCCCACACTCTAGATACCACTTAGCACGTAAAGGGATATTTTTTGGGGTCCAGCCATGGAAAAGAGTTTAGACACTAGGTTAAGATAAGGAACACACCCGTTATAAAGAAATCACATTACGATTAACTTTTTAACCTGTTCCTTAAAACACTAGTGCTTACGAAATATATTGGAGGCAGAAGCAGTCAAGGGTACCTTAGGGTTAGGGTTAGGTATAGGGTACGGCTTATGGTACGGGTTCGGGTCGGGTGTGGGTATGTCGTAGGTTATGGTTTAGGGTTAGGTTTAGGGTTAGTTTTACGGTTAGGGCTCGGTTTTAGGGTACAGGTTAGGATTAGGCTACGTGTTAGGGTAATGGTAGGAGATAGGGTTGGGGTATGCGTTAGGGTTAGGGTATTTATTAAACCTATCCCACTCTCTAGATACCACTTAGCATGTAAAGGAATATTATTTCTGGTTCCCCCATGGAGAAGAGTTTAGACACTAGGATAAGATAAAAAACACACCCATTATAAAGAAATCACATTAGGATTCTCTTTTTAACCTGTTCCTTAAAACACTAGTGCTTAGGAAACCTATTGGAGGCAGAAGGAGTCAAGGGTACCTTAGGGTTATGATTAGGGTTAGGGTACGGCTTATGGTACGGGTTCGGGTACGGGTTCGGGTACGTCGTAGGGTACGGTTTAGGGTTAGGGTTAGGGTTACTTTTAGGGTTAGGGCTCGGTTTAGGGTACAGGTTAGGATTAGTTTACGTGTTAGGATTAGGGTAGGCGTTAGGGTTAAGGTACGTGTTAGGTTTAGGGTATTTATTAAACCTATCCCACTCTCTAGATACCACTTAGCATGTAAAGGAATATTATTTGTGGTTCCCCCATGGAGAAGAGTTTAGACACTAGGATAAGATAAGGAACACACCCATTATAAAGAAATCACATTAGGATTCTCTTTTTAACCTGTTCCTTAAAACACTAGTGCTTAGCAAATCTATTGGAGGCAGAAGGAGTCAAGGGTAGCTTCGGGTTAGGGTTAGTGTTAGGTTACGGCTTAGGGTACGGATTCGGGTACGGGTTGGGTACGGCGTAGCGTATGGGTTAGTGTTAGGGTTAGTTTTAGGGTTATGGCTCGCTTTAGGGTACGGGTTAAGATTAGGTTACGTGTTAGGGTTATGGTAGGATTAGGGTTAGGGTACACCTTAGGTTTAGTGTATTTATTAAACCTATCCCACCCTCTAGAAAACACTTAGCACGTAAATGAATATTATTTGGGGTCCAGACATGGGGAAGAGTTTAGACACTAGGATAAGATAAGGAACACACCCGTTAAAAAGAAATCACATTATGATTATCTTTTTAACCTGTTCCTTAAAACACTAGTGCTTAGGAAATCTATTTGAGGCATAATCAGTCAAGGGTAGCTTCGGGTTACAGTTAGGGTTAGGGTTAGTGTTAGGGTACGGCTTAGGGTACGGGTTCGGGTACGGGTTCTAGTACGGGTTCGGGTATGTGTTAGGGTTATGTTTAGTTTTAGGGTTAGGGCTCGGTTTAGGGTACAGGTTAGGATTAGTGTAAGTGTTAGGGTTAGGGTAGGGGTTAGGATTTGGGTATGCGTTAGGGTTAGGGTATTTATTAAACCTTTCCCACTCTCTAGATACCACTTAGAACGTAAAAGAATATTATTTGGAATCCAGCCATGGAAAAGAGTTTAGACACTAGGATAAGATACGGAACACACTCATTATAAAGAAAACACATTAGGATTCTCTTTTTAACCTGTTCCTTAAAACACTAGTGCTTAGGAAATCTATTGGAAACAGAAGCAGTCAAGGGTAGCTTAGGGTTTGGGTTAGGGTTAGGGTACTGCTTATGGTACGGGTTCGGGTACGGGTTCAGGTACGGCATAGTGTATGGGTTACGGTTAGGATTAAGTTTAGTTTTAGGGTTACGGCTCGGTTTAGGGTACGGGTTAGGATTGGGGTACGTGTTAGGGTTAGCGTAGGGTTTAGCGTTAGGGTACGCGTTAGGGTTAGGATATTTATTAAACCTATCCCACTCTCTAGATACCACTTAGCACGTAAAGGAATAGTATTTGGGGTCCAGCCATGGCGAATAGTTTACACACTAAGATAACATAAGGAACACACCTATTATAAAAAAATCACATTAGGATTCCCTTTTTAACCTGTTCCTTAAAACACTAGTGCTTAGGAAATCTATTGGAGGCAGAAGCAGTCAAGGCTAGCTTAGGGTTAGGGTTAGTGTTAGGGTTAGGGTACGGCTTAGGGTACGGATTCGGGTACGGCATAGGGTATGGGTTAGGGTTACGGTCAGAGTTAGTTTTAGAGTTAGGGCTCAGTTTAGGGTACGGGTTAGGATTAGGGTACGTGTTAGGGTTAGGGTAGGGGTTAGGGTAAGGGTACGCATTAGGTTAAGGGTATTTATTAAACCTATCCCACATTCTAGATAAAACTTTGCACGTAAAGGAATATTATTTGGGGTCCAACCATGGAGAAGAGTTTATACAGTAGGAAAAGATAAGGAACACACCCATTATAAAGGAATCACATTAGGATTCTCTTTTTAACCTGTTCCTTAAAACAATAGTGCTTAGGAAATCTATTGGATGCAGAAGCAGTCAAGGGTAGGTTAGGGTTATGGTTAGGGTTAGGGTTAGGGTACTGCTTATGGTTAGGTTTCGGGTACAGGTTCGGATACGGTGTAGGTTATGGGTTAGGGTTAGCGTTAGGGTTAGTTTTAGGGTTAGGGATCGGTTTAGGGTACAGGCTAGTATTGGGGTACGTGTTAGGATTAGGGTAGGGGTTACGGTTAGGGTACGCATTAGGGTTAGGGTATTTATTAAACCTATCCCACTCTCTAGATACCACTTAGCACGTAAAGGAATATTATTTGGGGTCCAGCCATGGAGAATAGTTTACACACTAGGATAACATAAGGAACACACCTATTATAAAGAAATCACATTAGGATTCTCTTTTTAACCTGTTCATTAAAACACTAGTGCTTAGGAAATCCATTGGAGGCAGAAGCAGTCAAGGCTAGCTTAGGATTAGGTTTAGGGTACGGCTTAGGGTAAGGATTCGGGTACGGCATAGGGCATGTTTTAGGGTTAGGGTTAGAGTTAGTTGTAGTGTTAGGGCTTAGTTTAGGTTACGGATTAGGATTAGGGTACGTGTTAGGGTTAGGGTAGGGGTTAGGGTTAGGGTACGCTTTAAGGTTAGGTTATTTATTAAATCTATCCCACTCTCTAGATACCACTTAGCACATAAAGGAATATTATTTTCTGTCCAGCCATGCAGAAGAGTTTAGACACTAGGATAAGATAAGGAACACACCCATAATAAAGAAATCACATTGGGATTCTCTTTTTAATCTGTTCCTTAAAACACTAGTGTTTAAGAAATCTATTGGAGGCAGAAGCAGTCAAGGATAGCTTAGGGTTAGGGTGAGGGTTAGGGTTAGTGTTAGGGTACGGCATAGGGTACGGGTTCGGGTACGGGTTCGGGTACGGCGTAGGGTATGGTTTAGGGTTAGGGTTAGGGTTAGTTTTAGGGTTGGGGATCGGTTTAGGGTACGGGTTAAGATTAGGGTACATGTTAGAGTTAGGGTAGGGGATAGGTTTAGGGTAAACGTTAGGGTTAGGGTATTTATTAAAGCTATCCCAGTCTCTAGATACCACTTACCATGTAAAGGAATATTATTTGGGGTCCAGCCATGGAGAAGAGTTTAGACACTAGGATAAGATAAGGAACACACCCATTATAAAGGAATCACATTAGGATTCTCTTTTTAACCTGTTTCTTAAAACACTAGGGCTTAGGAAATCTATTTGAGGCATAAGCAGTCAAGGGTGGCTTCGGGTTAGTGTTAGGGTTAGGGTTAGTGTTAGGGTACGGCTTAGGGTACGGATTCGGGTACGGGTTGGGTACGGCGTAGCGTATGGGTTAGTGTTAGGGTTAGTTTTAGGGTTATGGCTCGCTTTAGGGTACGGGTTAAGATTAGGTTACGTGTTAGGGTTATGGTAGGATTAGGGTTAGGGTACACCTTAGGTTTAGTGTATTTATTAAACCTATCCCACCCTCTAGAAAACACTTAGCACGTGAATGAATATTATTTGGGGTCCAGCCATGGGGAAGAGTTTAGACACTAGGATAAGATAAGGAACACACCCGTTAAAAAGAAATCACATTATGATTATCTTTTTAACCTGTTCCTTAAAACACTAGTGCTTAGGAAATCTATTTGAGGCATAATCAGTCAAGGGTAGCTTCGGGTTACAGTTAGGGTTAGGGTTAGTGTTAGGGTACGGCTTAGGGTACGGGTTCGGGTACGGGTTCTAGTACGGGTTCGGGTATGTGTTAGGGTTACGTTTAGTTTTAGGGTTAGGGCTCGGTTTAGGGTACAGGTTAGGATTAGTGTAAGTGTTAGGGTTAGGGTAGGGGTTAGGATTTGGGTATGCGTTAGGGTTAGGGTATTTATTAAACCTTTCCCACTCTCTAGATACCACTTAGAACGTAAAAGAATATTATTTGGAATCCAGCCATGGAAAAGAGTTTAGACACTAGGATAAGATACGGAACACACTCATTATAAAGAAAACACATTAGGATTCTCTTTTTAACCTGTTCCTTAAAACACTAGTGCTTAGGAAATCTATTGGAAACAGAAGCAGTCAAGGGTAGCTTAGGGTTTGGGTTAGGGTTAGGGTACTGCTTATGGTACGGGTTCGGGTACGGGTTCAGGTACGGCATAGTGTATGGGTTACGGTTAGGATTAAGTTTAGTTTTAGGGTTACGGCTCGGTTTAGGGTACGGGTTAGGATTGGGGTACGTGTTAGGGTTAGCGTAGGGTTTAGCGTTAGGGTACGCGTTAGGGTTAGGATATTTATTAAACCTATCCCACTCTCTAGATACCACTTAGCACGTAAAGGAATAGTATTTGGGGTCCAGCCATGGCGAATAGTTTACACACTAAGATAACATAAGGAACACACCTATTATAAAGAAATCACATTAGGATTCCCTTTTTAACCTGTTCCTTAAAACACTAGTGCTTAGGAAATCTATTGGAGGCAGAAGCAGTCAAGGCTAGCTTAGGGTTAGGGTTAGTGTTAGGGTTAGGGTACGGCTTAGGGTACGGATTCGGGTACGGCATAGGGTATGGGTTAGGGTTACGGTCAGAGTTAGTTTTAGAGTTAGGGCTCAGTTTAGGGTACGGGTTAGGATTAGGGTACGTGTTAGGGTTAGGGTAGGGGTTAGGGTAAGGGTACGCATTAGGTTAAGGGTATTTATTAAACCTATCCCACATTCTAGATAAAACTTTGCACGTAAAGGAATATTATTTGGGGTCCAACCATGGAGAAGAGTTTATACAGTAGGAAAAGATAAGGAACACACCCATTATAAAGGAATCACATTAGGATTCTCTTTTTAACCTGTTCCTTAAAACAATAGTGCTTAGGAAATCTATTGGATGCAGAAGCAGTCAAGGGTAGGTTAGGGTTATGGTTAGGGTTAGGGTTAGGGTACTGCTTATGGTTAGGTTTCGGGTACAGGTTCGGATACGGTGTAGGTTATGGGTTAGGGTTAGCGTTAGGGTTAGTTTTAGGGTTAGGGATCGGTTTAGGGTACAGGCTAGTATTGGGGTACGTGTTAGGATTAGGGTAGGGGTTACGGTTAGGGTACGCATTAGGGTTAGGGTATTTATTAAACCTATCCCACTCTCTAGATACCACTTAGCACGTAAAGGAATATTATTTGGGGTCCAGCCATGGAGAATAGTTTACACACTAGGATAACATAAGGAACACACCTATTATAAAGAAATCACATTAGGATTCTCTTTTTAACCTGTTCATTAAAACACTAGTGCTTAGGAAATCCATTGGAGGCAGAAGCAGTCAAGGCTAGCTTAGGATTAGGTTTAGGGTACGGCTTAGGGTAAGGATTCGGGTACGGCATAGGGCATGTTTTAGGGTTAGGGTTAGAGTTAGTTGTAGTGTTAGGGCTTAGTTTAGGTTACGGATTAGGATTAGGGTACGTGTTAGGGTTAGGGTAGGGGTTAGGGTTAGGGTACGCTTTAAGGTTAGGTTATTTATTAAATCTATCCCACTCTCTAGATACCACTTAGCACATAAAGGAATATTATTTTCTGTCCAGCCATGCAGAAGAGTTTAGACACTAGGATAAGATAAGGAACACACCCATAATAAAGAAATCACATTGGGATTCTCTTTTTAATCTGTTCCTTAAAACACTAGTGTTTAAGAAATCTATTGGAGGCAGAAGCAGTCAAGGATAGCTTAGGGTTAGGGTGAGGGTTAGGGTTAGTGTTAGGGTACGGCATAGGGTACGGGTTCGGGTACGGGTTCGGGTACGGCGTAGGGTATGGTTTAGGGTTAGGGTTAGGGTTAGTTTTAGGGTTGGGGATCGGTTTAGGGTACGGGTTAAGATTAGGGTACATGTTAGAGTTAGGGTAGGGGATAG